>NW_024412444.1:15710400-15843429 GCF_014898765.1 Herpailurus yagouaroundi | reverse complement strand
CTGCGGGATCTCGCAGACCTTTCCTCCTCACAGTCGCCTCAAGGCCAACCGGCGCGGCGCCGGCTCATTGTGTCCGCCATCTTGGGACGACAGGCAGAAGCTGAGGGCGAGGAGCCTCACCGCAGCGCACGCCGGGAAAGGGGGCGGGCGGAACGGCAGCGCGAGAAGGGGCGGTGGGGCGGTGACGTCAGTGCGGCCGCCGAGGAATGGAGTGGCGGGGTGGCCCGAGGCGGCGGTTCCCTGACGGGCAGTAGGGCGCGAGGGGCGGGGATGCCCACGGCCTTCCCTTTGGTGGGCCGGAAGGCCGAGGGTGCCCGGAAGCCGTGGGCTTTTGTGCGGGATCGCAGGCCACTGGGAGCAGGTACTGCGAGGGTCGGCTACGCCACTGGAGCGGCGGCCTGGGGGTGAGTTAGTGCGCTAACCGCTGGCGGGCTTTGACTGCTAGTGCACCACAGCGCAAGCATAGTTTCAGTTTCAGGGTCTGGGGGATTTTTTGTTCGTTTTTTGAGCTGTATTATACGATAGACTGCACAAATTTTAAGTGATTTTTTTTTTCATTTGGATATACACCCTTGTAACTACTGCCCAGAACTTTCTTTTAAGACTTCTATAAAAACTTTTTAATTGACATATAACGTAAAGTGAATAAGGTGGACTAATTTTAAGTGTATAGCTCTACCTTTAAGTTTTAAGATGTATTTACAGCCTCAAAATTAATAGCATCGATTACAAAGAAATTCTTAAAAAGGAAAGTTATCTCTTATTCAACAAATTAAGTTCTCCCAATTTCCTCCTCCTTTATTCATATATCTACATAAACTTTATAAATGCAACCATCACTTCCCCCCAGGTTAGTATTGTATATTGCACATTTTTCCAGGGTAGTAAACCAAATTGTTGGTGGTGTTCTTAATTGAGGTATAATTGATGTACAGTAAAAACTGGCCTTTTAAATGGGTAGTTTTATAAGTTTTGACACCCATGTTCAGTCGTGCAACCACCACCACGTTCAAGATGTAAAACAGCTGCATTACCCTCTGGTTTGTTTAAAAGATTTTTTGCCTTAAAAGGAAGGAAAGTTGATCCCTAACAAAGGAAAGCGGTATCTGATCACAAAATAGGTACCGGGCAGGCACCTTGGCTTTAACTTTCTGTGCAAGAGGTCAAACTCAGTGCAGCCTATGAGAGTTCATAGATCTCTAAGTTGCATGCAGCAACTCAAAGATTAATTGCCTGAGGTCTCTAACAATGGAGACAGGCCTGTTTATTTTGCTTTGCTAAACTGCAGTGGCTAAAGAGGAAGAAAAAGGAAAAGGAAAGACTTAAACATTAATATCACTGATATTAAGAAGATGTGAGGGGCGCCTGGGTGGCTCAGTCGGTTGAGCGTCCGACTTCGGCTCAGGTCATGATCTCACGGTTCGTGAGTTCAAGCCCCGCGTCAGGCTCTGTGCTGATGGCTCAGAGCCTGGAGCCTGTTTCAGAAACTGTGTCTCCCTCTCTCTGACCCTCCCCCATTCATGCTGTGTCTCTCTCTGTCTCAAAAATAAATAAACGTTAAAAAAAATTAAAAAAAAAAAAGAAGATGTGATATCCAGAGATCCAGATATAACCTGGACAATGGTAAAAAGAAAGCAGAAACCCTGGGATAGTTGAATCTTTCTAGAAAGAATTAAGGGACGTCCCTGGGTAAAAGGAAAGCCAGGATCCCTACACATAAAAAGAAGTTGTTCTTTGAAGGGAGAGGGCAAGATCCTGGCTAAGTCTGGGCTGCAATTGCCTTCACACAAAGAGCAGAACTTCTGGCTACAATTTGTTCTGGGATCTGGCAAAAGCCTGTCTGAGTGAAACCTGAATGGATGGCAACTTTCCAAACTGCGAAGCAATAGAAGAAAAGTCCTCTGTGCCCTGGAGCTCTCACTTCCCAGCAATTCCTCCTTTATTTCACAGGCTGGAAAGGCTGATGTAGAGTCTGCTTTGAATGGTTAAATGGCAATAAGGACAGATTTGGTGCCATGTCCTGGAACTTCCAAGAAGTTGAATACACCAAGTGAGATACCATTTGTTTGAATTCTTTTAACCCACGGAAAACAAAAACAACCAGAGATAGAAACAACTGAATGTTGTCAGCTGTAAGAAAATCTTTTCTAGTTTTGTACTCCCCATACCTTTCCCAGATTTCACTGTTAAGACTGAAGTTTCCTTCTGAGACTTGACTCCCTGAATTATTTTTGGGATGGAAAAGTCATTTTTTTCATATTTTAAGAGTGTCCTGAAATGGTTCAGCCTGTTTCACATTCCTCGTCTGGCTTCCTGCCCTGTTAGAGTGGGGCTCTCCTAGCTTCCAGTCCAACAGTGCCTTAAAGGCTGGACATTAAAAGGTGACCCAGAAAGGCTGGCTCCAGTGGGGGGATGGGTAGACGGGACTGCTGCAGTCAGAAGTGCATCAAACTTCTTGAAGAGCGTCAGACTTAATTTTTTATTTTTCCTTTTCTTTTAAATCATTATTTCATTTGGGGCACCTGGCTGGGTCAGTCAGTAGAGCGTGTGACTCTCAATCTCAGGGTTGTGAGTTCCAGCCCCACATTGGGCATGGAGCCTACTTAAAAAAAAAGAAATCGGGACACCTGGGTGGCTCAGTCCATTAAGCATCCGACTCTTGACTTCGGCTCAGGTCGTGATCTTGTGGTTTGTGAAGTCAGGCTCTGCGGAACCTGCTTGGGAATCTCCCTCTCTCTCTGCCCTCCCCACCCTTGATCTCCTCCCCCTTTCTTTCCCTCTCCCCCTCCCTCAAAATAAAGAAATAAACTTAAAACAAAATCATTATTTTATTTATTTACTTAGTTTTCACACAAGCAAATACATATTCATTGCAGAGACACTAAAAAATACAAATTAGTAACAAGAAAAACAAACCTAGCATCCAGAAGTAACTGCTGTTACATTGGTTTTTATTAGGGTAAAATATACATGACATAAATTTTACCATTTTGATGTCGAACTTTTCAGATTTTTCCTTGAAATATATTTTTAATGGGCTCATAATTTAATATTTATAACCTACTCTTTTCATCCAATAGTATGAACATCTATCTCCTAGGTCAATGAGTACAGAACATCTTGAGTGGCTACATATGATTCCATCATGTGTTTGTGAAGTAATTTTGCTTCCCAATTTATCTAGGGTCCAGCCAGTGTCTGACTCAATTTTTTTTCTTTCTTTTTTTTTTTTTTAAGAGAGAGAGAGTGAGCAGGGGAGAGGGCCAGCGAGAAGGGAGAGAGAATCCCAAGCAGGCTCCACACCCATCTCGGAATCTAACAAGGGGCTTGATCCCATGACCCTGAGATCATGACCTGAGCTGAAATCAAGAGTCAGACACTCAATCGACTGAGCCACCCAGCACCCCTGGCTCAATTTGTATTTTTAATTGAATAGATGAATTTAGCCAAAGGATTTCAGATATTTGATTGGCCCATTTACCTTTTTTCCATTTTCTCTCTTTTTCTTCTAACACTTAATTTTTTTTAGAGCAGTTGTAAGTTCACATCAAAAGAGGAAGATACAGAAATGTCGGGTATACTCCCTGTCCCCACACATTCATAGCAGCCCCCATTATCGACAACACCCACTAGAGTTACAAAGGATGAACCTACATTGACACATCAAAATCTCCCTAACTATAATTTACATTAGGGCTCACTCTTGGTTTTATACATTGTATGGGTTTGGACAAACGTATAATGACAAGTATCCATCATTATGATATCATACAGAGTATTTTCACAGCCCTAAAAATCCTCTGTGCTCCACCGGTTCATCCCTACCACCCCCACCATAACTCCTGGCAAACCCTGATCTTTATAGAGCCTTCATAGTTTTCCTTCTTCCAGAATGTAACATGGTTGGAATCAGTATAAATATATTTTAAAAACCGTAGCCATCCAACACTTGGAAATCAGTCGTAGCTGACAATGTTACATGTGGAGAAAGTAAAGGGTGTGTAGCCATAATAACAATTGCCTTGCATACATATGCAGTTTTATTTATACACGTGATCTCTCACCTAATCCTCACAACTCTATAAGAGATGCAATTATCTATATTTTATAGATGTGAAAATGGAGGCCAAGAGAGGTATTCCAGTAGCAAGTGGCAGAACCTGGATTTGTCTGTAGATACCTATGTATCTATGTGAAGCTTGACAATAAATGTGCATAGAGAGGAGTAGGTGGGAGTTGATGGATTAGTAGACATATCTGAACATATGCAGAGACAGATGTGTGGACAAAGAGATGAGGCAAATAGATGAGGATATGCAAACCATTCCCCACAATCATGACCTTTCATCTAACTTAGGACTCAGGATGTGGCTATGTTTGAACTTGAGCTCAGAATACTGAGTTCTGTCTCAGTAAACTTATTTTATTGTTTAGCAGTAAATCCAAACTCCATGGTCTCTTATTAATCACCTAGTTACCTGGATTCCAGAAAAACCAATCCCAGCCCTAGAAATTAGTGCTATCACTTGGCATCAGTAGCAGATAATGATATGTAAATATTTTGCATTTTGTATAAGTGTTCCTACGTGTTGTCTTCAAAATAAAATTGCTTTTGCTGACATCAATAAAGATATTTTAGTGGTCCAATCCAATGGTCACAGTTCAGTGCTTACCTTCCTGTTCCTATCTGTGACGTTAATGGTGTTGACCACTCCCTAATCTCTTCTCCATGGCTCCATTGACATCTTCCTGTTCTGACTCTTTTCACCTGACTGGACACACTCCTTGTCTCTTCCTAGCTGTTCTTTGGCCGCTGTGTGGTTGCCTGCTCAATAGCTTCCTCCTCTTGGCTCTTTTCTTTTTTCTTTTTTTCTTTTTGAGACAGGGAGAGACAGAGCATGAACAGGGGAGGGTCAGAGAGAGGGAGACACAGAATCCGAAACGGGCTCCAGGCTCTGAGCTGTCAGCACAGCTCGAACTCACAGGGCTCGAACTCATGGAGCGCGAGATCGTGACCTGGCTGAAGTCGGCCACTCAACCGACTGAGCCATCCAGGTGCCCCTCTTGGCTCTTTTCTGATGGAATCTTGATTTTGTTCAGGTATTCCTCCCTCCTCTGGATAGCAATGCCTTTTCCAAGAGTTGACTCTAGTCCTCTGAGATAAATCCTCAATCTAAACCACCGGTTCTCAAAGTGTGGTCTTGGGACCAGTAGCCATCAGCCTTGCCTGAGAACTTGTCAAAAAGTCAAATTCTTGGGGCGCCTGGGTGGCTCAGTTGGTTAAGCGGCCGACTTCGGCTCAGGTCATGATCTCGCGGTCCGTGAGTTCGAGCCCTGCGTCGGGCTCTGTGCTGACAGCTCGGAGCCTGGAGCCTGTTTCGGATTCTGTGTCTCCCTCTCTCTGACCCTCCCCTGTTCATGCTCTGTCTCTCCCTGTCTCAAAAATAAATAAAACGTTTAAAAAAAAAAAAAAGTCAAATTCTTGGGGCACCCAGGTGGTTCAGTCGGTAAAGCATCCGACTCTTGATTTCAGCCCAGGTCATGCTGTCACAGTTTGTGAGCTAGAGCCCCACATCAGGCTCTGAGCTAACCTCACGGAGCCTGCTTCAGATTCTCTGTCTCTTCCTCTTTCTGCCCCTCCCCCACTTGCTCCCTCTCACAAGTAAGCATTAAAAAAAATCAAGGGGCGCCGGGGTGTCTCAGTGGGTTTAGCGTCCGACTTCAGCTCAGGTCACGATCTCGTGGTTTGTGAGTTCGAGCCCCGCATCGGGCTCTGTGGTGACAGCTCAGAGCCTGGAGCCTGCTTCGGATTCTGTGCCCCTCTGTCACTCAGCCCCTCCCTCGCTTATGCTCTGTCTCTCTCTCTCAAGGATAAATAAAACATTAAAAAAATTTTTATTAAATGTTTTATTAAAAAAAATTTTTAACGTTTATCCTTGAGAGAGAAATAAAGGATAAATAAAACATTAAAAATTTTTTTTTATTTAAAAAAATTTTTTAACGTTTATTTATTATTGAAAGAGCGAGAGACAGAGCGTGAGCAGGGGAGGGGCAGAGAGAGAGGGAGACTCAGAATCCGAAGCAGGCTCCGGGCTCAGAGCTGTCACCACAGAGCCTGACACGGGGCTCGAACTCACAAACCGCGAGACCATGACCTGAGCTGAAGTCGGGTGCTCAACCAACTGAGCCACCCAGGTGCCCCAACATTAAATTTTTTAAAAAATAATAAAAGTTTTTAAAAAGTCAAATTCTCAGATCTTGTGCCACACCTACTGAACTAGAAGCTCTGGGGGTGGAGCCCAGCAATTTGTTTTAACAAGCCCTCTAGGTGATACTGATACATACTGGAATTTGAGAACCCTTGATCCAAACCAATCATGATGGGTGGTCTTGTTTCCCTTCCAGTGATGGGATTAGGCTTGCCAGTGTGATGGTATTTTTGCTAATGAGAAATGAGAGGAAGTCTGGTGGGGAAGGGGTCTTGGAAGATTTCTTTGCCTCTTTTTTTTTTTTAAATGCTTATCTATTTTTTAAATGCTTATTTATTTTGAGAGAGAGAGTGCACATTTGTGGGATGGGGGGGAGAGGGAGTGGGGCAGAGAGAGAATCTCAAGCAGGCCCCCGAGCCCGATGAGGGGCTTGAACCCACGAACCGTGAGATCATGACCTAAGCTGAAACCAAGAGTCAAATGTTTAACCGACTGAGTCACCCAGGCACCTCACAGTTTCTTTGCTTCTAAAAAGAAATACAAGGAAGAAATGATCCCTCTTCATCCGTTGGACACTGTTGCGGTGGATGTGATGCCTGTAGCCAAGTCTGATCATGAGGAAAGCAGCCTAAAGGCAAGCCAGCAGGATGAGAATGGCAGAGCACAAAGATGGAAAAGGTCCGTTATGGATTGAATTGTGTCCCCCCCCCCCAAAAGATATATTGAAGTCCCCACCCCCAGCACCCCAAAATGTGACCAAATTTGGAAACAGGGTTGCAGCAGATGTAATTAGTAAAGACGACGTCATACTGGAGTAGGCTGGGCCCTGAATCCAATATGACTGGTGTCCTTATGAGAAGAGGAGAGGGACTCCTGCGTGGCTCAGTCAGTTAAGCATCTGACTTCAGCTCGGGTCGTGATCTCACGGTGTGTGAGTTCAAGCCCTACATCAGGCTCTCCGCTGTCAACACAGAGTCTGCTTGGGATCCTCTGTATGCACCCCACTCCTCCCCTGCCTGCACTCTCTGTCTCTCTCAAAATAAACTTAAAAAAGAGAGAGAGAAGAGGGGAGAGACAGAAGGTGGCCCTGTGAAGTTGGAAGTAGAGATGGGAGTGTCTCCTATAGGTTTCAGAGAAACATGACCCTGGTGACAAATTGATTTTGGACTACTGGCCTCCAGAACTGAGACAATAAAACCCTATTGTTTTAGGCCACCCACTTTGTGTGAGTGTTAGAGCAGCTCTAGGACACTGACCCAGGGTCTTTGTGACCTGCACACCAACTCTACAGCGTCCTACCTTGAAATCCCTTGTTACGTGAAATAACAATTATTCCTTATTGTTTAAGCTGGTTAGAAAGTTGCCCCCCAGCTGTATTGAGATATAACTAAAATATAACATTAAGTAACATGTACAACCTGATGACTTGATACACTTACATTTTGTGAAATTAATACCACAATAGGGTTAAGATTGGCCCATTTATTAAATTTTTAAATTTCATGCTATACAGTTTAAAGTGGAGCCTCTCCTAAACAATATAGCTTCTAAAACTGAGGGCTCCTTATGAATTCCAATTCTTGGAGATAAATTTGTGAGTTAGAATGACCTATGGAGGGGTGCCTGGGTAGCTGCATCGGTTAAGCCTCTGACTTTTGATTTCAGTTCAGGTCATGAGGTCATGGTAGGTGGGTTCAAGCCCCACAAGGAGCCCCATGCCAAGCCCCACAAGGAGCCCCATGCCAAGCCCCTTGTCATGCCTGGAGCCTGCTTGGGATTCTCTTTCTCTCTCTCTCAAAAATAAACAAATATACTTAAAAAATGAAGAATTTCAATGAATGGCTCTTAAGTCCTAGAGAAGATGGGGGTAGAAAATTTACAGAGAAAGTATCCATGTTTCCTCTAAGGTGGGTATTTGGAGCATATCAGAGGTGCCATTCAAAGAGCCCTTTTAGCAGCTTGTATTTTAAAAGGTCTACTCCCCACCCTCCTTTTTTCCCTTTATTCTTAGGCAGTTGTGGGCTATGTCATTTCAAGGACAGAAGATTAATAACTTTAAGGGGCAGAGAAAGAGCACAAGTTTGTTTGTTGTTGTTGTTGTTGTTTTTCTTTTTTTTTTTTAATTTTTTTTTTCAACGTTTATTTATTTTTGGGACAGAGAGAGACAGAGCATGAACGGGGGAGGGGCAGAGAGAGAGGAAGACACAGAATCGGAAACAGGCTCCAGGCTCTGAGCCATCAGCCCAGAGCCTGACGCGGGGCTCGAACTCACGGACTGCAAGATCGTGACCTGGCTGAAGTCGGACGCTTAACCGACTGCGCCACCCAGGCGCCCCTGTTGGTTTTCTAAGTATAGGACAATTTTGTTCCAGTAGCTTGATCTTTTATTCATAAACAGGGGTGCCTGGCTGGCTCAGCTGGCAGAGCATGTGACTCTTGATCTCAGGGTTGTTCAAACCCTATGTTGGGTATAGAGCCTACTTAAAAAAAAAAAAGTACGATATCCATCAACATTTTAAGAGAAATAGGTGAGGTTTGTAAAGATAGGTCGTCTGTGACTTGTTTCTAGGCTGAATTTCTCATTTTATATATATATATATATTTGTAAAACAGAGGCATTTTTAATTCCCCAAAGAACTGGATTATAGCCTGAATATCAAGGGATTAGCCCACCTTTTAAACTAAGTTTGTTTCTTTATATCACAGAGATTTTTAACTAAAATGAGAATCAAAAGATTTACGCCTTTGTAAAGTTTGCATAAAGCATTTTAACAAAAGCCTTCTTTCTGAGTACTGAGTACACAGTTTAACCTAGGCTTCTATTTGACTCTGAATACTGGCCTTTTGCAGATCATTTATAGGAGGTCCTGTGAGAAATGTGGATCACCTGTTTCTTTTGTGGAAGGGGTTTTCTCAGGGGCTAGTCTGGCCTGTCTAATAACCGGTTTAATCTTGGGTCAGAAGAACTCCCCTTAGCAGCCAGTCAAGGTCTCTGTGAATAGGGTTGTGAGTAGCAATTAATCTTTCTAATTCTTCTCTAAATTTGGTAGGATCTTTTGAAAGTGGAGGAAAAAGGGCTTTATAATTCAAAAGATCCGCTGCTGTTCAAGGGATATGAATTCTTTGAAGTGGGGGGCATGGTTTGGGGGGGGTTGTCTAGGATACATCTGCGAAGGTTATTGCATAGAAATGCCTGAAGCTGGCAGACCTGATTACAGCAAAGTGAGCCCTACTGCCTGTCCCAGTTGCTTCTGCTAAATTCACTTTTTGGCCTTCAGCATTTACAAGAGTAGCCTGTATACTTTGAACCTAGAGATGAAGCTGGAATGCTCTCTGCAAATCTCGTAGGGGAAGGGAAGTTAAAATAGGCAGATTTGGGGCGCCTGGGTGGCGCAGTCGGTTAAGCGTCCGACTTCAGCCAGGTCACGATCTCGCGGTCCGTGAGTTCGAGCCCCGCGTCGGGCTCTGGGCTGACGGCTCAGAGCCTGGAGCTTGTTTCCGATTCTGTGTCTCCCTCTCTCTCTGCCCCTCCCCCGTTCATGCTCTGTCTCTCTCTGTCCCAAAAATAAATAAACGTTGAAAAAAAAAATTAAAAAAAAAAAATAGGCAGATTTGAGATCTGGATTTTAAGAAAGGAAATTTAGTTTAGATGTGGTCATTTGTCTTAAGTCTAATTTTTATCTTGTCAAGGCAGTCCTTAAGCCTAGCTATTATTCCAATAAGACAACTGAGAGTCCTTTATACAGGATTTTTTTTTCAAATATAGTCAATTTATATTTTTTCAAATATAGTCAATGTCTGGCCATTGATGAATAGGATCTATTAATAGGGACTCAAACCAATAAGCCTTTTAATGGTTTAACCAAAGATACAAGGGGTGTCCAGAGAGGGCATATATGATATAACCCCCATGATCCAAAAGTTCACTCCCAAAATTAGTCTTAGAACAAAGACCTCTGTTGCACAGGAGGTAAGGATGTCTCTGGTCTCTCATGAAATGGTGAGATGCCTCCAGTCACAGACCCTCTAATTTGTGACACTGGGTGGGTGCTACTGGGATGGGATTTTTCTAGCACTGCCAAGCAACAAAGCTTGGACAACAAGGCCCCTTATGGGCTGGGACCTTTTATGACAAATTCCCCTGCAAGCTGGCCTGGCCAGACAGAGTGCAAATTGTAACTATGCGTCTCTATTTGACAGGCCACCAAAGTGGACCTCAGTAAGTGTACCCTCCTGAAGGCAGAAATCAGAGAAAATGTTCTCATGGGTCACAAAGCCAAACTCTTAGGACACAGAACAAAAGGAAAAACCTCATTCTGTTTTTACATAGAGGATCCACAGCAAAGTTTGTTTAAATGGATGGCCAGTCTCTTTAACTCAACAGTCTCTGAGGTCAGCTTGAGAGTTGCCCAAGGAGCTAGTTCCACAATATTTTCTCCTAATCTAAATTTACAGGAAGAAAAAAAGATTCTCACCACTCTATCTCCATTGGACTCTGTAGAGCTTCCAGGAGGCTGACGTGGTAAGAGATCTTACCTTTTGCCAGTTGGATGTTGGATGTTGGATGTCCAGGATCTCTCAGCTGCTACAGTGTCTGGAGCGAGCGATGTCCAGTGAATTAAAGTATCCTGCCAACTACACCAACTGAAGAGAAGAAAAAATTCTTCTCTACTCTCAACATCTTCCAACTGGACTAGGAATTAAATTGACATGACACAGATTAACGAACAGGAAAAAATACCAGAGTTTCATTACGCGTGTACAGAAGTCCAGTTATGGAATTGAGACTTCAAGAAATGATGAAGGCAGGCAGTTTTCATACTCTTTAGACAAAGAGACAATAAATCTGTGAGGAATTGACGGAACAAAGAAAACTTAACTTTGGGAGCCTCAATTAGTAAGAAATTCTAAACAGAATTTGGGCTGGGGTCATAAATTAGTAAAAAGTAACAAGAGTTATTTATACAGCCTTCTGGGCTCTGAATTTCCCATCTCTGGTGAGAAGGGTGTCTCTTTAGCTCCTGGTACAGGGAGGGTACCTTTCACCTGGGAGATTTATTTTCTGCTTTCAGGGGGACAGAGGAGGGTCTGAGTGTCCTTCTTGCATAGGCTGTTTCTTCAGTAAATTTTACTTAAAATAATCAATATACCAAAGTGGCACGTTTTGGGGTAGCCTGCCCTTGGCCCCTTCAGGCAGTCAGGCAACTGAGGGGTTTTTTTGTTTTGTTTTTAAGTTTTTATTTATTCATTTAAAGTAATCTCTACACCCAATGTGGGAATCAAATTCACCATCCTGAGATCAAGAGTCATGCTCTTGGGGCACCTGGGTGGCTCAGTAGATTAAGTGTCTGACTCTTGATTTCGGCTCAGGTCATCATCACATGAACCGTGAGATCAAGCCCTGAGTCGTGCTTGGTGCTGACAGCGCAGAATCCCTGCTTAGGATTCTCTCTGTCCCTTTCTCTCTGCCCTTCCCCCACTCACATGGGAGCTTGCTAGCTCTCTCTCAAAATAAATAAATAAACATTAAAAAAAAAAAAAAAAAGTCATATGCTCTTCTGACTGAGCCAGCCAGGTGCCCTGGCAATTGAGGTTTGTATACCATATGCTGAGCCATGGAGAAAAGGGTGGGGGGCTAGGGCTTCAATGAGGAGAAAGACAATTCATAAGAAGATGAGAAGAGCAAATGTTTGGTAAACAAATGTTTGTCACGCGAGGCAGATAAGTTTTCTGTTTTTTTAAACAGCATTTTTAAAAAGCTTGTTTGTTTGTTTGTTTGGAGAGAGAGAATCCCAAGAAGGGTCTGCACAGTCAAGGTGAGGCTCAACATGGGGGCTTACCCCCACGGACTGTGAGATCATGACAGCTGGGATCAAGAGTTGGACGGGCAAGGGACTAAGCCACCCAGGCGCCCCACAGATAACTCTTTCTGATGTAAACAGTTATCTCTGGTAACAGCTCTCTTCCTGTTACAGGCCCTCTATCTGAATTCCTTGGGCGGTTTTCCTGAGTCAGCTTAATTTCCTTCAGTTCAAAACAATCTACATGCCCAAGTGGCACACTCTGGGGTTGTGTTTTCTACTCCCCCTCAACTTCTTAAACAAGCCCTCACAATAACTACAGTTGTGTGACTCTTCTTTGGGAAGGCTGTGTGTGTGTGTGTGTGTGTGTGTGTGTGTGTGTGTGTGTGTGAACATAATCACCACAGAGAAAAGCAGAATGTTGGAACACAATTGCAACCCACGGTGACTCCGTATAGCACATTTCAGCTGTCACACTCAGTTCACATAGAACACTTCTCACCTGACAAATTGCCTGCTTTTGCTAAATGAATGCTTCATTTCACGTACCACCAATAGGAAACAATGATGGCCATGCATGGAGGTAACATTCCTTTTCCAAGGAACCCGGGGCTGATTTCATATAATTCATGTGGCTTGTACCACGCCTGAATTACATGCAGTGTTCAGTTTCCCCCAAGGGATCAGCCTGTGGACGACCCCCAAGTGTGGCCTTCAGCTACTGAGTGAGGGAGGGTTTCTAGGTCTCTTGCCTAAAGAGCTCTCCTGGGCCCAGTGGCCAGGACATGCCTGTCATAGCGGGGGAGTTCAGATGTTCTCATTACAGCCTCAGTACTGCCCAGGAACCACAGTGCCACCTCCGCCCCGCCCCCCCCCCCCCCCCCCGCCGCCCTGCCCCAAGTTTGGACACTGGTCCTCCTAACATGTGACCACATACTGGAATTCCTCAGAGAGGTCCTGAGCCCTAGGACCAGCGGGTCTGAAAAGAGGAGGTCTGAAACCGACTACATAATTTTCAGGGCTGAGTACAAAATACAAATATGGGCCCCTCCTCAAAAAATCATTAAGAAATGCTAGAGAGCAACGGTAGAATATTTGACAATATTCAGTCTTCGAGTGCAGGACCCTTCTGACCTTGGTTCCCTGTGTGACTACACAGGTCCCACACCCACAAAGCTGGCCCAGCCACAACTTTGAGCCTTTCTACATGCACTAGAAACATATTGTTTATTTAATGCTCTTAACCCCATTTTAATGATGAAGACTGAGAGGTTAAATAACTTTCCTAAAGTCACACAGCCAATAAGCCTTGAGTCTGGATTCATACTCTGCTTCTGACTGGAAAGTTCCAGCCCAGTTTCTAGGGCAAAGGGTAGGTAGTCATTCACATTTAACAAAGTCCATTGTTGGTAAACAATGCCTTTTTGTTCTGGAAGGAAGGGATGGGTTCTTCCCAGATAAACCTAGACTGCTCAGATCCAGGAAGAATTGCCTAGAGGCCCAGGGCCTCTGCCTCTAAACATACAGAACTATTTCAAAAGGCTTAAAAATCCTTTCTTACAATTCAACCTGCAATGCTTTGGCAACCCCGGATCTCACAGCAGTGCTGCATCTGGGAGCGTTATTTATACCCCCCACCCCTCCATGTAAGAAAAATAGTCTATGGTGTTTCACAGCTTTCACCTAAGAAAGCTCCACTGCTGGGGTGCCTGGGTGGCTCAGTCAGTTAAGCATCGACTCTTGATTTCAGCTCAGGTCATGACCTGAGTTCCTGAGTTTGAACCCCGGGTGGTTCTCCCTCTCTCTCTGCCTCTGCCCGCTCATGCTCTCTCTCAAAATAAATAAAATTTAAAAACTTAAAGAAAAAGAAAATGCCACTCCTTCCGGCCTCAGGACCCTATCCATCCCCACATCGGAGCTCTGGTGTCTCTGGGGTCTCCCAGAGCACCCACCTTGGGCCTGACCTGGAGAAGGGTCTAGCGCTGCAGAGACAAAAGCAGGGGTGGAGGGTGGAAGAGGAGGCTCCTGAAAACTCACTGTAGAGCTGGCCCTGGAAGCCCCCAAAAGGGATCTCTTTACCCCTTGGTGCCACCTCTGTGAGGCATTAGGGGCTGAATGCTAAGGAAGAGGTCTAGGATGTCAAGGATAAGTGGAAGGGAGGCCATGGAAACCAGGAGTGCCTCCCTGAGAAGGCAGTTGCCTCCAGTTTGGAATTGATGATGGAGAGCCTGATTTATCCCAGGTTTTGCATAAATTAAAAAAAAATCACTGCTTTATTTTCACAGTGGATTTTAAGGTTTCTCTTATGGATGCAGTATAATAATTCACAATAGTTTTTACATTGAATAACCAAGCTGAGAATATCTTATTGGAGAAAAGACGGAACATGTTCATGTTCACTATTTTTATTTTTGGTTCTACATCAATCTTACATTTCTTGCTGGTCCTGAATTCTTGCAATCATTTACCTTTGTCTAGTCACAATTAAAATGCAGGAAAGGAAGAGAACCCCAGAGGCCACATGAACTGATGGAATAAAAATCTGCCCCACCACAGAATCCCAAGACTGATGCAAAGAATTTCTCCTCATGAAAGTTGCTTTCTGCTTTGTGCTCCTGCCTTGTGGTATTGATTAGTGTACAAGACTCTCCTGAATTTGAATATACAGCAAGATGTTCTTTTTTTTTTTTTTTTTTTTTTTTTAAAAGAGGGAGAATCCAACGTTTATTTATTTTTGGGACAGAGAGAGACAGAGCATGAACGGGGGAGGGGCAGAGAGAGAGGGAGACACAGAATGGGAAACAGGCTCCAGGCTCTGAGCCATCAGCCCAGAGCCTGACGCGGGGCTCGAACTCACGGACCGCGAGATCGTGACCTGGCTGAAGTCGGACGCTTAACCGACTGCGCCACCCAGGCGCCCCTAGCAAGATGTTCTTGATCTCTTGGTGCATCTAGCAAGATGAATGCCAGTGAGAACCAACATTTTCCAGATGATCTGATATCAAAAGTAGATCAAGATTCCAAAATGCAGGTCTTGATTTCTGAAACTAACTTGCAACAGGATAAAGTGTACATATCAACAGCATAGGCTAGGTTATGGTGCAATAACACAAACTCCCACATCTTAGTAGCTTTTTTAAAATAAAAAAAATTTTTTAAAAATTTTTTAGACACAGAGAGCATGAGTCGGGGTGGAACAGAGAGAGAGGGAGACACAGAATCCAAAGCAGGCTTCACCCTGTCAGCACAGAGCCCGACGCAGGGCTCGAACCCACAAACTGTGAGGTCATGACCTGAGCCAATGTCGGATGGTCAAATGACTGAACCATCCAGGTGCCCCAACATCTTAGTAGCTTTAAACATCAAAGGTTCACTTTCTGTTTTCAATACCTGTCCTTTGTGGGTTAGCAGGATGGCTCTTCCCATCTGTCACTCAGGTTTTAGGTTGGCAAAAAAGCCACCATCTTGAAGGTTGTCAGTTGCTAAGCCCAAGGGGAAAATGCTCAGGAAGGTTTCACCTGGGCAGTTAACTGCCCAGAAATGAACCACACCACTTCTACTCGCTATGCCACCGGTTGGCCATAACTAGCTGAATGACTCTTCTCAACCACAAGAGGGCCAGGAAGTGCTGGAAGGGGAGAGAACTGGACTTAGGTGGTAAATAGCACTAGCACACACCACCATGGTTTGAGGTTGGAGGATAACAGGGTGAATGTCGATAGAGGGACAGGGACTTGAGGGGGACGGCTGCTGACTCTGCCGGACTGGCAATGTGCACTAACACTCCAAACCTCCACGGGCATCTGAAACCTCAAACGGCTGCAATCATTTGTGATCAGCTTTCTCAACAAGCAGGGCTTATTCACAGCAAAGTTTCAAGGTCAGAAAGCCCAAGACTGAGCACTGATCTCACAAATTTGTACCATTCACTACCCTGATGACCTCTTTGAGCTTGTGTGCGGGGAGCGGGGCCGGGGGTGGTGGTGTGCAGATTTCAGAGTTACAGGGACCAAGTACTTCACCCATGTTGAATTCCTGAGATTCAGCACTGTTAGTGGAGATGGGTACCATTACTGCCATCTTCCCCTGGTCACCGATGACCTAACCTCACCCAGGAACAACCTCTTCCTTTGCTCTTCCTTTTAGAGCCACCTGGGTGCCTCAGTTGGTTAAGCGTCTGACTTAGGCTCAGGTCATGATCTCACGGTTCGTGAGTCCGAGCCCTGAGTCGGGCACTGTGCTGACAGCCTGGAGCCTGGAGCCTGCTTCAGATTCAGTTTCTCCCCCTCTCTTTCTGCCCTTCCCCCACTCATGTTCTGTCTCTGTCTCTCTCTCTCTCAAAAATAAACATTAAAAAAAAAAACTTTAAAAGGGAACAAATTAAAGCTTAATCCAGGGGCACCTGGGTGGTTCAGTTGGTTAATTATCCGACTCTTGATGTTGGCTCAGGTCATGATCTCACAGTTCTTGAGTTCGAGCCCCACGTTGGGCTTTGTACTGACAGTGGGGAGCCTACCTGGGATTCTCTCTCTCCTCTCTCTCTCAAGACTAATAAACTTAAAAAATTTTTAATTAAAGCTTAATCTGATGAATAAATTCAGTAAATTCTCCCTCAATAGGGTATAAGTAATGTACCCCAGTACATGCCTTCTTTCCTTCAGCTTGCTCGAATAATGCAGAAGGCTTATATATTTGACTAAAATGGTTGTTTTTCTTTTTTTTAAAGTAAGCTCTATGCCTAATGTGGGGCTTAAACTCACAACCCCGAGATCAAAAGTCACATGCTCTACCGACTGAGCCACCCAGTCGGTAAATTATCTTTTCAACAGTTTTTTTTAAACATAGAATGGCATTGCAAAAAGTAACACATATGTAAGCCTTAATATTAGAATACCATTTTAAATACCTGTTTAGAAGTACTATAACTTATTTGTATAAATTATCTTCTCAATGGATATTTAGATTGCTCTATACTCACAACAACTCTGGGCTGGATATCTCATGTCCATTTAAAGGGGATCAGAATATGCCATCCCAAAATATGCCACTTTGGCATAAGGATTACTTTGAATTGAAGAAATTTCAGGACAGATGCAGAAAAGGCTCCCTGCCCTCCTCCTTCCTACATAAAAGCAGGATATAAATTTCCAATGAGAAAGAGTCCTCCCTGTACCAGGAGAGGGAGAGCCAATGCCAAAGGTGAATCTGTACAAACAAATCTTACTAACAGCAATCCTTATCTTCTATTAGTTCCATATATATAATATATATATCTTCCATATATATAATATATATATAATATATATATTATATATATATGTACACTTTCCCACAATTTATTACCTGCACAAGTCTGAACCCCTTTTGTCTCGTCACATCTTTCAAATTTATTGCTTTTTGTTTAAACTGGTATATATGTGTATATATATATATACATATATATATATATACATATATATATATATACATATATATATACATATATATATATATATACATATATATATACATATATATATATATGTATATATATATAAGCTCTCAGGCCTATTGGCCTCTTTGTGGTTTTTACTTCATTTCTCTGAGTCCCCTCATATACATATGAAATAAACTTTTCCCTCTGTTGATCTGTCTTCTGTCAATTTAGTTCGTAGGGCCTCAACCACCGAAACTAAGAGAATAGAGGACAAAGTCTTTTTCCTTCCCTACATCATCTTTGTCTACACAACCAGTTATTTCCTCGTACTGAAGTTGCCTGTCATATTTTTTAATTAAAAAAAATTTTTAATGTTTATTTTTGAGAGAGAGCGCGCGCGCGCAAGTGGGGGAGGGGCAGAAGGAGAGGAAGACAGAATCCGAAGCAAGCTGTGAGATCATGACCTGAGCCGAAATCAGCTGCCCAACCGACTGAGCCACCCAGGCGCCCCATTTCTTTTCCTTTTGTGAAATATTTTCTACTTTGGGTCTGCAGCACTTTGTAGCTGAGTACTTACTTCACTGTCCTCTTGTTAATTCGTTAAAAAAATAAGGAAAGGAAGAAAGAAAGTGGGGGTGGGAGATAAAAAATATAGAAATTCCAGCTTTTATTAGTGCCTGGTCCTATGCAAGGCAGTAGAGATGCAAATATAAATTAGACCAAGTACCACCTTCCAAGAACTCAGAGTCCAGTGGGCATTTAAACCTTGCTGTTAAATACATCTTGTGAGTAGTGGGGTGGGAGAAGGATTTAAAACATGGGTATAATTAGTCTTCCTGCTTACAGTCTGACAGAACAGCATTGGCATGGTAAATGGTATTTGTTCATGAGTCTCTGGCACTAAATAATGAGAGAGGTGCTCAAATATACATTCCTTCTAGTAATGGGGGTCTGCAATTACGAAAGCAGAGTAAAATTCTCAACTCAAAGTACCACTTCTTACTCATCCCAGTAGCTGTAGCATTTGACCTACATAGAAAGTCAGGGAATGTCTGCTGAATGCTGGAGGAATGAATAAATGCAAGCTGAACCAAGACTACTTACTATCAGCAAGGAAAAACTGAAATTTTAAGTATTGACAATCTCCCCACATCTAAGGAGGGCAGATTCTCCTGAAGGTGCCTTTGTTTTGATGATGGAGAGGGGAAGTTTGGGAGAGGGTGACAGGGAATAAAAGGTCCTCTGTTATAATTGGAAAGAAAAATCCAGGGAGACAGCTGGGAAGGGGTTAGGAGGAGTTCATGAGAACAGAGCATGGTTTGGAGACCTATGGAGAGATGTGGCAGCTGCAAAAGGAAACTGGTGGTGGTGGTGGGGATATGTTTTAAGATTTTTAGAAAGTCTGCTGTGTGATTTGTGATGTAACTCCCTCCCCCCATCTCCCCAGGAGAATATCAGTTAAAAAAAAAAACAAACAAACAACTCTTTTGTGTCTTTGGAGTCTGGTCAGGACTTGTCTTTTGAATGCGGGAAGGCATCAAGTCAGGCTCAAGGGTGGACACAGGCTGAGAATGGAGAGAGTAAGGGAGACCCAGGGTCATTCATGTTTACAGGCAGCTTGTGTGCTCGAGGTTCATGCAATTGGTTGGCCACGGAGGAGAGGGGTGAACACAAAAGAGTTGTGGGATTACAGAGGTGGAGAGGAGCCGGGATGATTTAATCTGGCTCCAGAAAGGGTGAATTGTGGGGAAATCGTAATTCTCAGTCCCTTTGCTCAGTCTATTGCCGGGCACCTAACAGGAGGAAGGAATGTATTTGCTGACTGATGGGATCCTACGGGATAAAGGAGGGGACGCTTACGGCAATTGGGTGAGTCAGAGATTTTTGCCCCCGTTGCAGAGATGAAAGCAATACAGCCTGAAGGTGGCTCCACCCAAGCCTCCCAAAAGTCCGAGTGGAGGAAACGCCTTAGTTCCCACTCGCACAAACCTCACACCCCCCTCCCACAGCAGCGTGCGGCCGGCAGCACCCCAACCCCGCCCCCTCTCACCCCACACTTCCTAATTCCGCTCCGCCCTACCCGCGAGTACTTCCGGTCTCCGGCACCGGAAGCCGCGACCCAGAGCGGTGGGGCGGTAAGTCCACGGCGCGAGGGCCCACGGAAGAAGTCCTTGGGCCGGGCAGTGGCGGGTCCAGGTGGTGGCGGGCCATTATTTCTCGGGTCACTACCGGACATCACGCGGCAGCGAAGTTCCCTCGGAAAGGTCTAAGGCGCCGGTAGAGGATGACATTACTTCCGGAGCATGTGCGGGCAGGAAAAGGCCGGAAGTGGCTCCAGCCCCACTTGGTGGCGAGGAGGAGTCAAGGAGGGTCTTCTCGGTGTTTCCGGATTTATCTCTGGAGTACCTGGGAGTTTTAGGAGAGAGGGTGTGTAACTAAAGAGTAGCAAGTAAAAATACAGGACGTGCAGTTAAAATTTAATTTCAGATAGGTAACATTTTTTTTTAGTGTAGGTGTGCCTCAAATATTGTATGGAACATACTTGTATTTTAAAAATCCCTAATTGAGGGGCACCTGGGTGACTCCGTCAGTTAAGCGTAGGACTCTTGATTTCAGCTCAGGTCATGATCTCAGGATGGTGAGATTGAGCTCCCTGGTCAGGCTCTGCTGATAGGGCAGAGCCAGCTTGGGATTCTCCATCTCTCTGCCCCTCCCCTGCTCTTTCTCTCTTTCTCTCTTTTTCTCAAAAAAAAAAAAAAAAAAAAAAGAAAAAAAAAGAAAAGAAAAGAAAGAAAGAAAAGATCTGATTTATTTGAAATTCCAATACATCTTATGTTTTAACTGACAACCTTTGCCTTGAACACCCCTCTCCCCCTCCCTCCCCCGAGCTCTGGTGTACTGTGGCAAGGCCTGTGTCCATCTGGGAAAGAGGTACAAAGTTCATGCAGGCTGTCAGGCTATTGCTAGATTCTAAGCCGCTTTTGGTTCCTAGCCTAATGGGCCATCCCCAGGGGCTTCCTGGCAAAAGTTGAGCCCATTTTTCAGAGTCCATATGTCAGCACTCTCTGTGTTCCTTTTAATGCTGGAGTCAGGCAGCATTGGTCTTACGGGAAAGCTGAGAACCATGCTGGCTAAGTGGCTGAGGACTACACATTGTTAGGTTTTTTGAGTGTGGGATAAAGTGGGGCTCAGGTTTTCTGTGTTAACAGTGGGCAGCTTCAGAGAGACCAAGGATGTCAAGGGGAAAGTGTTAATCTTCTCATCCCACCTCTCATTTTGTATGTGAGGTCCAGTGAGAGAAAAGGAATTGTCTCTTTGGTAGAGCTGAAGCCTGATCCCAGCCTCCTTCCCCTGCTCTGTGCATACTTGTGCAGTCAGCTGGCAGCATTTATGGTGGGCATTGTTAAAGCAGATGCCTTTTTTAGAGATGAGCTTTTTGGGGCTTTATTGTCCCTGAATTCCTTTACAGCCTCCTGACCTTCACCCTGAGGCTACTTTAGCCTTTACCTTGCCCAGTGGGGAAAATGACTGGCCTCAGTTCTGGAAGCCTGGCCTTTCCTGTTCCAGACACTTGGCTCTCACTCCTGTGGGTGGTGTGACCCAAGACTTGTCTTGTTAGGTCAGAGTGAAAGGCATGTTCTTAGCAGAGGTGGGTCTAGCTAGCCAAGTAGGTGGAAGGGTGTCCTTTTTTGTCCTGCAGTGTGGGCCCCAAGGTATATGGCCTTATTGTGGTGTCTAGGGACTTATCTGAGGTTCCATCATGAGCCAGTCTTTGCTGCCATTTCTTGCTTGAACCCAAACCTTTTGCTGGACTGGCCTTGAGCACTGGGATTCCTCAGGCTGTGTGTCCTGAGGATGTGCTCTGGGTCTGCCTGTCAGTGCTCCTGTGAGCCTACAGCCTCCCCACACAGACCTAGGCTTCCCAGACCAGATCCATGAGCTAATGAAATTGAGCAGTCTACAGGTCATCGGGCTCAGGGTCAGTTGGTGGGACAGCCGGCAGCCTCTTGGCAACAGAAGTGGTAAACAGGCAAGGAAGGAGTGCCAGAAAGGGGTGTTGCTCCTGGACGAGGGCTTAGAAGTGAAGGGGGTGGAAAAGGGGTGGGGCGGGAGCCCAATGAGAGGAATTGCTCCCTCTATGAATGATTAACTCTCAGCCGAAGCGGGTGGCCTAGGGGAGGGCTTGGCTAACAGGACCTTTGGACCCGGGGCAGAGTGTCCAGAGGGCCAGAGTAGAGCCTGCAGAAGAGAAGGACATGGTAGGTGGCGGGCTTGGGCTCCGAGAACTGGAGTTAGATGAGGCAGCTGAGGGCCTCAGAAAGTCTTGGACTGGCAGATGGCCCATTGCAGCAGCCACTGTGGGGTCCAGCGGCCCCAAGCCCTCAGAGAGGTAGCTGTGGTGGTGGTGGTGGGGGTGACTCTGGTCTTGCAGCGGCCTTACTGGTGCTTTCTTCCCCCTAGGCAGCCATGGGTGCCAGGTGGTGCTGAGAACAGTGGGGCATGGCTGCAGTCCTGCAGGTCCTGCCCTGCTTGGCCCGAGCCCCCTTGCGCCCACTCCTCTTGGGTGGCGCAGTGGTCCGGCTGGCCAGTGGCATGGCCCTCGCGGAGCAGGCACGGCAGCTGTTTGAGAGCGCTGTGGGTGCCGTGCTTCCAGGCCCCATGCTGCACCGGGCACTGTCCTTGGATCCTGGTGGTGGGCAGCTGAAGGTGCGGGACCGGAGCTTTCAGCTGCGGCAAAACCTCTACCTGGTGGGCTTTGGCAAGGCTGTGCTGGGCATGGCAGCTGCAGCTGAGGAGCTACTGGGCCAGCATCTCGTGCAGGGTGTGATCAGCGTTCCCAAGGGGATCCGTGCTGCCATGGAGCATGCTGGCAAACAGTAAGGAGACTTGGGGGGCTGCTGCCCACTGTCCATCGGGCGGGGAAGCTAAGCCAAACTCAGGCCCCATCGGGCCTCCCTCCCTCACCAGCATCCCTTTCCTTTTGGGTCTAGATTAGCTCCAGGATGGGTGCCAGTTGGCATCCTTCACCTGTACAGCTGGGAAATCAGGTGGAAGGAGAGGAGCTCACCCCATCTCTTGCTGTCTGTTCTGTCTCTTCAGGGAGATGCTGCTGAAGCCACACAGCTGTGTCCAGGTATTTGAGGGCGCAGAGGACAACCTCCCAGACCGTGATGCACTCCGGGCCGCACTGGCCATCCGGCAGCTGGCTGAAAGCCTCACGGCTGACGATCTACTGCTTGTGCTCATCTCAGGTATGGGTGCCAGATTGGCTCATTCAGGACAGTTTGGGGGATGGTGGTGGTGGTTCCAAATACCAGGTCTGTGAGAGATGGTTGGTCTGAGCCCTTGGGGTCACAAGAGCAAGGGAGGCAGTAAGGAACCTGGATGGCTGACCCCCAGGTGGCCCTGGGTATTGTATCTGGCCTCCCCGGAGCTGTGGGGTCCTCCCCTGACTGACCCTGTTGGGTGACCATGAGGGGGTACATAGGGAACATCTAACTCAGGGTGTTGCAGGGAAAATGTCCGTGCTGTTGCTGCTCTCTTGCCAATGTGATCTGGGGCTAGAACCCAGGTCTCTAGCTCCCACGGAGCCCCTCCTTGGTCTCACTGTCTCCTCCTGGATGAGGGGCAGCCCCTATTCCAAGTTCTTACGGAATAGTTCTCTTAGTGCCTGTTTGGGACCTAGGCTACCCTAAGGCAGGGCACAGCCTCAGGGGCCCAGGGTGTGGTGACTGTACACACAGTCACTGCATGTCCACACGGGGGCACCCTAACCCCACTTTTCCAGCATCCCCTTCCCTAATGTGGGCACTGTCTGCCTGCTTCCCTGAGTGGGGAGGTTCCTTTGCAGTTCTGTCCCATCTGCCCAACTTCTTCACTGTCTCTGCAGGTGGGGGCTCAGCCTTGCTGCCAGCCCCTATCCCACCCGTCACACTGGAGGAAAAGCAGACACTCACCAAACTGCTGGCGGCCCGTGGAGCCAACATCCAGGAGCTGAACACAATCCGGAAGGCCTTGTCCCAGCTCAAGGGTGGGGGGCTGGCGCGGGCTGCCTACCCTGCCCAGGTACGTGGGTTGCTTCTACCCCAGGCAGCCCTGGGCTGGAGGAGCCCACATGCACCAGGGAGATGAAAGCCTAGAACAGCAGACAGATTGGCAGGGGCCTGGTGTGGGAGTCCACAGGGCTAGCTGAGAGGGGCCTCAGAGAGGAATGGGGGGGGGGTCCAAGTGGCCACATGTTCTACAAACCCCCTTGAGAGGGGTTAGAAGTGGGTAAGAAAATGCACTGGGCAGTGTGAGGGTGTGTGAATACATGGTAGGGGGCGTGTGGTGGTTTATCCTCAGTGGCTGTAGGGTGAGGGCCAGGAGGGACTAAGCCTTGCTTCTGCGACCCCACCCCAGGTGGTGAGCCTGATTCTGTCAGACGTGGTGGGGGACCCTGTGGAGGTGATCGCCAGCGGCCCCACTGTGGCTAGCGTCCACAACGTGCAAGATTGCCTGCACATCCTCAATCGCTACGGCCTTCGTGCTGCCCTGCCACGTTCCGTGAAGACTGTGCTGGCTCGGTCTGACTCTGACCCTCATGGGCCACACACCTGTGGTCACGTACTCAACGTGATCATTGGCTCCAACGCGCTGGCGCTGGCCGAGGCCCAGCGGCAGGCTGAGGCGCTGGGGTACCAGGCTGTGGTGCTGAGCGCAGCCATGCAGGGCGATGTGGAAAGTATAGCCCGGTTCTACGGGTTGCTCGCCCAGGTGGCTGGAACCCGCCTCACTCTGGCTGGGGCTGGAGCCTCTGCGGAGGAGGCTGAACTACTCCATGAGCTGGCAGCTGAGCTCCAGCTCCCAGACCTGCAGCTGAAGGAGGCTCTGGAGGCTGTGGTGAGGGCCAGGGGCCCCGTCTGCCTGCTGGCTGGTGGTGAGCCCACAGTGCAATTGCAGGGCTCAGGAAAGGGTGGCCGGAACCAGGAACTGGCCCTGCGTGTTGGAGTAGAGCTGGGACGACGGCCACTGGGGCCTGTAGATGTGCTGTTTTTAAGTGGTGGCACCGATGGGCAGGATGGCCCCACAGAGGCTGCTGGGGCCTGGGTCATGCCTGAGCTGGCCAGCCAGGCTGCCGCTGAGGGCCTGGACGTGGCCACCTTCCTATCTCACAATGACTCACATACCTTCTTCCGTTGCTTTCGTGGTGGGGTGCACCTGCTGCACACAGGGCTGACTGGCACCAATGTCATGGATGCCCACCTCCTGTTCCTGCGGCCACGGTGATGGTGTAGGTTGTGTTTTAGGAGTACAGAGGAGGCCTACAGGACAGCATCCTGGGGCCGACCAGGGTTGGTCCCCAAGGCCTCACCAGGCCTTAGGGTTCCTTCTTTCCTTGGCCCAGGCTTCCTGGTTGGCCCTTATACCTCACACCCATGGCTTCTGCTCTGTGTTCATTCCTCCAACCGGACTGGCAGATGGGGGCTCTCTTCTCCCTACTTTCTGCTGTGGACAGATAGCAGGTATCTCTGAGGACTGGGATGAGCCCCTTAGCCAGTTTGCTGTTCCCAGTCTTCTCCCCACCCACCCCCAGGCAGCCCCTCTGCTGAGCTCTTGAGTGTCCTTTCTATGGGGTAAAGCAAGGACTGCAAATAAAAAGAACCACACTATGGGTTCTCCATGTGTTTTCCCTCTGAGCGAAGACTCACCCAGAACTGCTGGGAAGGGGAGTGGGATCAGCCTGCAGCCCCAGCGCTAAGACCCTACAGGAGTTCCCCACACCCCGCTTTGCAGGGTATACTCAGCACTTGCTTCACTTAAGAGCCTAGGAAGGTTGAGCCTGGCTTCTGACACATTCAATGGGGACAAGCAGAGAGGGTGGACAGGCCTAAGGACTGCAGAGTGTGGGGTCTGAAAGCAACTGGCCACCTATCCAACTGTGACTCCCCTGTGGCCTCCCTGTTGCAATCTCCAACTTCTGCTTGCTGTGTGCCTTGCTGGGTGAATGCTTACTACTCACTAAGTCTGTCCTTCCCTTCTGTGTTTGGAAAACCCTTAGGCACAGACCACACCTTCTTTGGTTGATCTGCCCTTTGTTTGCCCACGGGCTACTCTCAGCCACATAGGATTCTGGACCTTGTTTTCTTGTGTCAGGCCCATTTTTCCAGGTGGAACATCCCAGTTCCTTTAGCTGCTCCTCTGGGACACAGTCCAGTTCCCAGTGCCAGCCTTGCAGTGGTGGTCTCCAGCGCTGAGATAGTGGGTCAGAGTACTGATGGGATCCAGCAGCCCACCTGCCCATTCTCCTGTTACAGTTGGCCAGGGAAGAGGTCAGTGGGGGTGGGGGTAGGGAGAGCAACAGAGGAAAGGTTCCCTTGGCTAGGCTAGCAGCTACCTCTCTTTGGGCCCCCTTGCTCAGGATCCGAGCCCTCGCTGGCCGCCCCCGCCGTGCGCCACGGCTCCAATCCCTATATGAGTGAGCAGTAGAATCACATAGGAATAAAAAGCCATAGAGAACAGCGAGGCCTGGGGCTGCTCCTGCTGGCCCCCTCGTCCACCCCAGCTATCCCTTCCTCTCTGAGGGTGTGAGGAGCTCTGGGCCAAGGCTGGCATGCTCTCCCCCTGGGAAGAGCCTCCCTTACCCACTTGGGCTCTGGACAGCCCAGCTTGCAGACTGTTCATGACCTGGGGACAAGGTGAAGTCAACAATGTGAGCCAGGCTCTGGAGGCCAGGGAGGCTTAGGGAAGAGGGGAATTTGCACCCCTCTGTGATGCAGGGCACCGTTTCCTTTCTTGGCATGGAGTTCCCACTGACTGGGGGGGAGGGGGGGATGTCATAGTCTAGGGAATGTTGCCCCCACGTGGCAATGCCTGTGCCTTGTTGCTCCTCTGGTAACCTCTAGATATGCCCTGTCTGTGTCAATCCTTGCCTATGCGGACATGACTGTTGGTGCTGGGTGTCAAGTTCCAGGCAAGAGCAGGATAGGAGGGCAGGGCCTTGTCTGCCTTGTCTATGGCGCGTGTGTGTGTGTGTGTGTGTGTGTGTGTGTGTGTGTGTGTGTTGGCATGTGAGCACACAGATGTGGGTGGCCGGGGATAGGGATGTGCTGCTTTGTACACTAGGTCTCTTGCATGCCTGCTGAGGGGTCTGGGTGTGGGTGGGGTCTCACCGGAGGTCTCTCCTGTGCTGCTTTGGCCCTTGCCCTACACCTATGTTTGTGGGGGCTGGGAGGCTAGGGGCTGGATTGGGCCTGGCCCATTAGATTTGCTCATTTGGTATCCCCAAGATGAGAAAAGATCTACTTGGCCTCAATCTAGATGCAAATACAAGATAAACGCTGTATGGTGACTGTTCAATAGGACTTAACTATTTGCTCCATAAATTTCAGTTATGGGTCATAATTGCTCCCATCCTGTGGTTCTTTGCTTCTGTCTGTCCTGGCTCAGGTTCCTCTTGCCCTTGTGCCCACCTCATTTCCATTCCCAGCTGGAGGCACTTGCTATGTAGGGTGCCCCCCTCCCCCACTGCTGCCACCTTTATAGGCCCTTTCATTCCCTGTACTTGGCATGAACTGAAAACAGCTGGGCAGTGCACCTGGACAGCCCTTAGGTGTCAGCTAGCCCAAATCCCTTTGTTTTATAGCTGGAGAAACAGGAGAGGGAAGGTGGCTTGTCTGGGGCTGCACAGCAAGTCTGCCACAGAACCAGAAGGAAAGCCTGGTCAGGACCTGCTTGCCCACTCACAGGGGCTCAGAGACCCTGGGACCCAGAGAGAGCTCAGCCAGAGTCAGGGATCCACTCTTGCTTCCCTGCTGCTTCTCCAGGGCTTGCAGATGGTGACATGACTACCCTTGGGAACCATAAAACAGATTCGTCAGTCCCTTCCTGGTGCAGATTCCACATTCCACTGTGGGTACAATTTGGTAGAAAACCACCTGCAGTTGGGTGATGGGCTTCTACACAGGTGTGCGTGTGCATTCATATGCATATCCATATGGGTGTGTGTGGGGGGACACGTGTGGGCACGTGTGTGTCCAGCTTAACCCACAGCCAGTTCCTGAATGGGCCTCTGAGTCATGCTCTGCTCCATCCTAGGGTGAGGACACAGTTTGGTGTGGTTACCTACTGGAGATCTGGTCAAGCAAGGAGGCCATAAAGGCTGGCAGAGGCCAATTGGCAAAGGGCGTTGTGTGCCTGGCTGGCTGAAAGGTTGGACTTCACATTGACAGTGGTGGCAAGCCTCATGGTGATTTTGGCAAGGAGCGATGCTGGGAGGCTGTTTCATGACAGATGCTGAGGCCTTCCTTACTGCAGGGGTGGGGGATGCCTGGGGATGTGCAGGGAGGTGGAGGAGGTGCCACAAGTGAGGGAGAGGTGCATCCTCTCAGTAAGGCCTTGGTGCTCACTGACTGAGGCCCTCTGGCACTGGGCTGGCACTCACAGGGGCTGGTATTTGAGTTTTAAATGGCTTCTGGGGTGCACAGTGTCCTGAGAGGTCACAGAACCAATGTATGGTGGCGGGGGGTGGGGCGGTCAGCTGAGGCTAGAGTAAGCTGACCCAGCCTGGGAGAGAGCCCCCTCGTGTCTCAGAAAAAAAAATGGAGAGGGCAGTCTGATCCCTCTGGATCTGGAGCATGTGTGAGGGACATGATGAGGCCCAGATTGCAGTGGGGGAGACCTGGCTTCACTGCGGGCTAGGAGTCCCTAGCTGAGTGAGAGAATTTGGGGTGTGCTAGGGGAGAGCAGGGGGTGTGTAGGGGTGGGGGGATACTGACAGACCACTCAGGGTAAAGCCAATGGCTTAGGCAGGCCACTGCATGAGAGTGGGGTCACAGAGCTGTGGTGAGCTGAGTCCAGGCCAGGAAGAGTGGCCTTTCTTCCTGAGACAGGGATGACTGCTCTCTGGGTAATCACTGGGACCAGTCCTGGGGCTTTGTTCTCCTACTTCCCCTGGCTTGGGTTGCCCTTGAGACTGTAGAGGCTGGATGGGTTGGGCTATGGAGGACCACCTGGGCCCTTGATACTTGATGGCCATAGTTCTGATTCCACCTCTCTGTACATGTTGGTCCATCTGGGGTTGTTGCCTGCTCAGATGAGGAGGCTCTGGCTAGGGAAGAGGGCAAGGGAGAGTTAGCTCCTGGAAACAAGTACCCCATCTGACCAGTCCTAGGGGGACAAATACCACTGGCAGCTCTGCCTTATGGGTCACTACCCCCCACAATCTTGTCCACTGCTGACTCCTTGAGGGTTCAGGCAGCTGTGGGACCTGTCTCTGCCCTGGTCAAATAGCCAGAGGCTGGACCCCCAGGATGCATCCCACTGCGAAGATCCACCCCCTGGCCCCTGCATACTCCCAGCCTTTCCTGTCTCTCCTCTGGCAGCCAGCAGAGCCACCCTGCTGGCCTCTCTGGAGAAGTGTGAGCAACACACTCTGTCCCCGTGTAGCTCTGCCTTTCCATCCCTAGCTCCAGCTGAGAAGGGGGCGGGGCTCCGGCAGTGGCTTCTGCCCCCTCCATCCACTCCCACCCACCTGCCCAGCTTCAGGGTCTCTGGATCTCCTGGTAGCCCTGGGTCATCTCCAGTAATTGCACTTGTAGTCTCACGAAAGAGCCAGGGCTCTGTCTCCACCTATTCTCTTCCTCCCCCTGCCCCCCACTTTCCTCCCTGTCCAGTTCAGGAAGCTGACCGCAGGAACATCTCTGGGCTCTGGCCTGAATCCCTACTGCTCGCTACCGTGGGTGAAGCCATCCTGGGGTTCCTATTTTGAGGGAGTTGGTCAGAGACCCCTAGCAGAGGGAGAAGTGCCCCTCCCCGCATGTACCTCTGTGGGTCTGGTGGTCAGGAGCATGGGGTGAAAACAGCCAGACTGTGGCAGGGGGCAGATCTCTCCTTCTCTGCCCACACCCCCCACCTGGGCAGTGGGAGCAGCCCAGCACATCCCTGACCAGCAACCAAAACCCCAGCAGGGACAGACACTTCAAGGGTCACAGCCCTGTGGGCAACCTCACAGCCACAGCCCTGCCAGAGGCAGGGTTCAGAGCCCTGGACTCCAGGACTGGGCATACACTCGAACCTTCAGGAGTGGCTACTCCGGGCAGACCAGCCCCCGCCCACCCAATCAGGCCCCCCTGCGGGTCCCCCTCAGCCCAAGGCCACCGGCAGAAGCCAGGCACCAGGTCAGGGAAAGAGCCTGCCAGCTCCCGAGCAGCTTTGCCCCTGGCAGCCAACTGGCTGCCCCTCTGCCCTCGGGTCCTGCTGACCACCAGGGCATCAGGCACTCCAACTGCTGTGCCCGCTGCCCCTGGCCGGGAGGCGCCGCACCGGACTGCCGGCGTCCCCACCTGCCCGCCCCCCAAAGCTCTGGCTGCCGCGCCCGGCGTCCCGGCTCCCCGCTCACCTCGGTGGCGGTGGCGCTGTCTCCGCACCAGAGGCACTGCAGTGTGGGAACTGTCCCGAGGAGCCAGTTCTCCGCTGAAACAAAGAGGTGGGGGAGAGAGAGGGGGGCAGCGGGAGAGGGAGAGGGTGAGTGAGCGGGAAGGAGCGGAGGCTGGAGGGGAAGAGAGAAGGGAGAGGGTGAGGGAGGAGTCGGGAGGGAGGGGAACGCAGGGAGATCGCGCCTGACTCCCGGGACTGTAGGGCCGGCGCGGAGGGGAGAGGAAGTGGGGAGGGGACCCGAAGGGGAGAGATTGTTCGAGGGGCCGCGCAGTGAGGGGCGTGGGCCAGAGAGGGAGCCGGGTGACAGGCAGGGCTGCGGGCGGCTGCGGGCTGGGGGCTGGGCCGGGTGGGGTGGGCAGGGGGCCCCACCCGTCCTCTGCCTGCTCTGGCACTTGGGTGGGCAAAGGCCACGAAGAGGAATGGGAGGGAGAGGTGGGCCGACAGGCGAGGGCTAAGGGGCTGGGCTGGTGGGTGGGCTGGCTGGGAGGACGGGGCCTGGGGACAAAGGCGGGAGAAGAACAAAGGTGTCCGAGTGGAGGAATCAGCCCCTGCTGACCTCTGGGTGCCGCAGTTCTGAGCGTCCTGGACAGAGTCTCCTGAATGGAGGGCAGGTCCACTCTGGGGCGGTCCAGGCTCTGAAGTGGCAGCCTGAGGTCAAGGGAAGAGGGGATGGGCTATGAGAGTGGGCAGGGCCCCTTCCTTCTGAGAGAGTTCGGAACACAGCGGCTGCAGGGACTGACCACATATCAGGATGACTGCGTTGCTGTCTCTTTGCGGGAGGGGATGGTTGATGGGGTCTGAAGCTTGGCCCGAGAGCCGGGTGGGGCAAGTCCCCTTTTAGGGAAAAGCATTTGGGATTTGGGGATGCAGGGGAGGTGGAGGGGTGGTGGGCACCGTGGGGGAAGGGAAGGGATGGGGATGAAGGGTGTGGGGAGCTGGGGACATTTCGGGGATGAGGCCGGGCAGGTCCAGAGCTCTGCCCCTCAACAGGCCCATCAGCAGCAAAGGCCTCCCTCTGCACACCCCAAAGTTCTGCCAGGGACGGGAGAGGATAATGAGCCACTTCCCTTCTAAGCACTGCTGTGACAGGCAAGGGCACCAGGGAGGCTAGTATGGGCTGCTCAGGCACAAGTCTGTGATAGTGCTGCAGCGGGGCAGGGAAGGCCGGCTGGCCTTAACCAGAGCTGTCCCATCCCTGTCTGGTCCTGGGTACGGTGCCCTGGGCTGGCCCAGTCTCCTTTCATGCCCAGAGGCACAGAATACCCTCCTAAGCCTTCTGACCAAAAGAAGTTCCTCTTCTTGTCCCACTGGAGACTCCTTATAGAAATTCCAGAGCACTTTCATTCTCTGGAGAGCAGGAGAAGGGGAGGGAGCCGTGGGCTGGCCTGATGCTATGACTGAAAGAGAGGAAGACACTCAGGGGGGGGGGGCCCGATCCCACCCTGCACGGAAAGGGTGAGAGCTACATGCCTCTTAGTCTCTGCATAGCCCTACTCCCTACCACCGCCTCAGGGAAGCCCACCTAGCCCCACCAAGCAGGGCCGCATCAACCCAGCTGCCACTGGTCTAGCTACACCTTCCAGTAGCCTGGAATCTAGAGAAAGGAAAGAATCTTCCTCCCCCCTTTTCCTCTCTCCCTCCTTTCCTTCCATCCTTTGTTCCCTCCTTCCACTTTTTATTTAGAAATAATTTCAAACTTACAGAAAAGTTGTCAAAATAACAATAGTCTAAGACGCATATACCCTTTTTGGCCATATGCAACTATTGTTAATATTTTGCTTCACTTGCTTCTGTATGTATTTGCCCTGTGTGTGTGTGTGTGTGTGTGTGTGTGTGTGTGTGTGTATGTGTGTAAGAAAGAGAGAGAAAGAGATCATAATTTTTTTCTTGACCATTTGAGAGTAAAGTTACAGGCATGATGGCTGAAAGGATGGTTTCCTATCTATTTCTGGCTCCTGGAGCCAGTCTGAGGAAGCCCAGGCCACATTGTGTGGAGTGAATGAAGGTCTGGAACAGGCAAGGAATGAGCAGACATCACCTACTAGGAGCTCGAGGCCTGGAGAACTGGAGGCCCTTGGCCAAGGCCACCTGAGAGTCTGGCTGGTCCAGGGCTAGGCACCACTCATTTTCTGCTCCTTCGGCCTGAGAAGCAGGGAGCCATTGCCCACCAGAGCAAGCCTGTGGTGTCTGCTGGGTGTGGAGCTGCAGCATATGTCTGTGGAGCTGGCAGGAGGCGGGTGGGGTAAAGCTGGGAGAGCAGGGATGCCCACGCTGTGGCAGCTGGGCACACTCAGGAGATGGGCTTGAGAAGCCTCAGCTGCTGGAGGCCCTAGCCCCAGGCCCAGTGCCACGGCTTTGAATTCTTGCCTTTGGACCCTCTCCACGGCCCCATGAGGGACAGGGCAGGGATAGGGGCCCCCACTTGATAGCTGATCCATGCTAATTGGCTTAGATAGGGCAGAATGGGGGCCCTGGTCATGCGATGGTCTCTGACACAGGGCTGGCATTCCTTCTGTCCCCCAGTGCCCTCACATGGGTTGGAGTTCCATGTGGAGCTGTCCTTCAGATGACTTCTCTCTTATCCCTCCTAACGCCCATCTGAAGGTTACGGTTAAGTGTGGCATTTAAAAATCACATGGTGAGGGGCGCCTGGGTGGCTCAGTCAGTTAAGCATCTGACAGTTGATTTCGGCTCAGGTCATGATCTTAAGGTTTGGTTCATGAGTTCGAGCCCTGCGTCGGGTTCTATACTCATGGAGCCCGCTTGGGATTGGCTCTCTCCCTCCTTCTCTGCCCCTCCTCCACTTGTTCTCTTGTTCTTTCTCTCTTTCTCTCTCTCTCAAAATAAATAAGTAAACTTAAAAAAAAATCACATGGTGAGGGACACCTGGCTGGCTCAGTTGGTGGAGCATGTGACTCTTGATCTCGGGGTCATGAGTTCAAGCCTCATGTTGGGTGTAGAGCTTACTTAAAAAAAAAACCAAAACACAACAACAACTAAAACCTCTTGTATCAAGTACAATAAAATGAAATGAAATGAATGTCATAATAATAAACTTATAAATTTGGGGGGGGGGAAATCACATGGTGAAAGATGATCTGAGCTCTGAAGCCCTGATTTCCTCTCCCTTATAGGTGAATTCCTCTTCCTCCATGAAGCCCTCCAGACTTCCTTAGATCTTCCCACATCACACGACTTCTGGGGAATGCCAGCCCTGTTTGTTCCTTTACTGGTTCACACTGGTGCTGTATCAGGGCCTAGGGCTTTGCTCTGTCATCAGCCTCCCTCCTTCCTGCTGCCCCAGGCCAGGCATATAACTGATGCCCCATAGATGGATGGCAGTGGCATGGTTAGTCCTGCCAGGATATTGATTCTCTCTGATGCCCCTGTGCCCACCATCTGAGAGTCCACAGGCTCTGGGCTGGCTGAGGTGGTGGTGGGGTTGGGCAAGGGGATCTACCCGAGAGAGGGAAAAGGCTTGTTTAAGGCTAAGCCTGTTAGGGCAACAGCAGGCCTCCGGCTTGGGTCTCCGACCACCTATTTAGCACCTTGTGCTTCTTCCCCTGGAGCACGGGCAAGCCTGTCCGGGGTGGAGGCGAAGGGTGCTCCCCAAACCCTTGGGTGATTGCAGGACCTGTAGAACCAAGGGAAGAAATGCATCCCCTACCTCTGTTACCCCCAGCCCACCTATGTGAACGCCCAGGGTATACCGGCCTCCTCTCCCGCTGCCCATCCCCCAAAGAGATTTCTGCCAATTAGCACATACACTATTTACTTAATTAGGGTAATGACATAATTAGTGTAAGTTGGGCTCCATCACATGGCTTCAACATGCAATTAGGAGCCGTCAGCGGGAGGCGACATTGTGGAAAAACTCATTCAATTTTGGTTCCAGCATGGAGGCTGGAGCAGCTGCCTCTGCTTGGGAGGCAGGCAGGCAGCAGCCACTGTGTGTGTGGGGTGATTGTAGGCAGCCACAGACAGCATAGGACAGGAGAGTCAGTGGGGGTGGGGGGGCAGAATGGCAGTTGCCAGGGCTGAGGGTGTCCCTGGCCAACCCTGCCTCTCCCATCGCTTACAGATGCCGTCACCCCCAGGACCCCAGGGCAGGGCAGGGGCTCTGGCTTGGCTGGGGTGACTGAGACTGGGAGCCTGAGCACTCCAGGCCCTTCTGCCCCTAAGATGCCACCCTTAGCAGGATGTGTCTTCTCTCTTCAGGGCTTTGCTGCTCACAGGAGCCACCGTCTCATATCCACTGGCCTGGTGGCTGCTCATGGTGGCCCAATGAGGCCACAGACTGGAAGAACTGGAATGACTACTATTATCCTCATTGGACTAGTAGGGAAACTGAGGCTCAGAGCAAGCGAGGTGGTAGAGCCAATCATGGCAGCGCTGACCCTAAGAGGCAGCCCAGCATGGCTGGAGACTTCTCAAGCCCAGGCAGATCACCCTCAGCCTCAGGGAGGTCTCCTGCTCCATAGGCTCCTTTTTCTGAGAGGGGGCAGAGAATCATAGGGGTCCCCAGACTGCTGCTCCCTCAGCTTCCCCTCCCTTGCACAAGGCTGGGAGGCAGGGAGACCATCCATGGCTTTCCCTTCCCCTTAGTGAGCCTCCCAGCTTTCCTGGGCAGTGGGAGCAGGCAAGTGAGGGAAGATGGGAGGCAGTGCCACCATTTGTGCCAGGAGGGAAACTGAGGCTCTGGGGCCACCAAGAGGAACCTAAATCAGGCCTCAGCAATCCTACTCCCTGCCTGGCTCAGTCACCTGGGCTATCCTCTCCCCCAGGCATCAGTTTCCCTGTGTGAAAGGAGAGAGTCTATGACCCATGGTCTCACACATCCTGGGACTGTCCAGAACCCCCCCCCCCCGGGAAGGTGGAGCCCACCTTGACATCTGTTTAACCTCCTTCTAAATTATGTCATCATAGCTGTCCCTCCCCTTTATGTCCCACTTGGGCCCTGCCTAGTGGTCGGGGCCCCTGGGGAGACAGCTCTGACTGGCAATTCTGCCTGTTCCAGGCTGGGCTTCCTGCCCTTCTGAACTGGGGAATCCCCTGGGCTCTGGGGGCCATCTTAGACTCTCCCAATCAGTGATGCCCCATCTTATAGGTGATACCCCCAGATGGCTGGATTCTGCTCTTATCTGACCTCCTCCCTAGGTCTACAGCAGTGTGGTCAGAGTGGGGCTGACTTGTTTGCTAATTGCTGACTATGGACCAAACACCTTGGGCCTGGCTACTGGGGCAGAGATGGGAAGGGATGGGCAGACAGAGGTGAGGGTAACTACCTCCAGGGGATTATGACCTCAGAGTTCAGACAGACTCAGGCCTAAGGAGTGTCCTCCAAAGGGTAGGCAAAGATAAGTGCCAGGAAGAGCCAAGACTAAGGGCCACACTGAGTAGAGATCTGACCCTCTCCTTCTGGTCAGGAAGAGCAGCACCTGCCAGGCCTGGGGGAGGCAAGGCTTTCAGTCCACAGAAGATGTACTTCGGGTACCAGTGTGAGTAGAGGCTGGGAGGCCAGAGTAGGTGAGGGGATGCCATCCTCAGGCATGAGGTATTCGGGTAGGCTCTGGGGAGCTGGAGGAAGGGGCTGGGGACTCTGGCTGTTTGTGGGAGGGTCAAGGAATTCTCTTAACATCCGTTCAACAAAAAGTCCCCTTTACGTGTTAGGCATATGGTGTTCTAGGCTGGGAATTCAGTAGGGACCAAGACAGATGCAATCCCTGCCCTCTGGAGCCTATACTTCAGTTGTGAGAGACAGGAACAGTATCATGCAAGTGTGATGCAGAAGATCCTACTGCTCAGAGTGTGGTGCTAGGGCTGGGGGACACGTTAGGCCAGGGAAGGCTACGGTGACATTTAAGCCAAGATCTTAGGGATCCAGAGATTTGGGGAAGAGCATTCTAGGCAGACGAGCAGCAAGTGCAAAGTCCCTGAGGCATTGAAGAACAATTCACATAACTGGGGCAAGGAAAAGAGAAGAAAGGAGGTGGATGAGATCAAGGAGGCAAGCAGGCCCCTACAGCTCAGGCTGAGGCCCATGGACTTATTCTGTGCGTGATGGGAAGTCGTTAAAGGGTTTAAACTGGGAACTGATTTTTAAAAATCACCGTGGCAGCAGTGTGAAGGCTGGAAGACCAGGGCACGGCTGTCCAGATGGTAGAGGATGATGGCCGGGACTGGGGTGCTTGCTGGGAGGGGGCAGGAAGATGGCACCTGGGATGTGGTTTGGAAGCAGGGCCAACAGGACTCCTGATGGTTGGCTGTGAGGTGCCAAGGTTGTCAGGGCAGCTCTTCGCTTCCTGGCTTGAGCACATGATCCAATGGCGTGGCCATTTTCCGAAGAGGGGAATAGTGGGAAGAACTGGCTAGTGAGAGGTAGATCGACTGCTGGATAGGGCTGGAGGCACCAAGGAGATAGTTGTCAGGTTTAAGTCTGGAGTTCCAGAGACAAAGGGAGCTGACTCATCTTTAGCAGAGACACAAGAACCAAGGTTCCCATCCAGCCCCAGGAGCCCAGAGATTCAAATGAGCCAACCATCTGGAAGCCCCCAGAAGGACCAAAGCAGGGGCCAGCTGGGAAGGACCCTGCTTTCAATGCCTCCTTCATATCTGCCGGGTGAGCCAAGACCACCTCAGCTCACCCCAAGGCTGCAGAAGTAAGCCGATTCCACAAAGTTGGCTTTTCTGAGCCAAGGTCCAAATGGGCTGGATGGTGTTGCCTTGGAAACCCTGGAGGCCAGCTGTCCAGGTGATCCTCTGCCCTCCCCTACCAGGCCTGGTGTGGGAGGGTCTAGAGCCCACCCTTACAGGATCCCACCATGGCTTAAAATGCTCCTTCAGAGTGTCTGGGACTACTCCCCTCTATCACCACGAGTTAGCTGTGTGTCCTCAAGTAAGCCACTGACGTCTCTGGGCATCGGCCTCCCCACTGGAGGCAGTTGGAGGAGTAATTCCCTTCAGCCTCAGCTGAGGCAGGACAGCCAGAATGATGGGGCTGGGGGAGGGGCACTGTCCCTACACATGTGGCCCATGGCCCCTGCCTCACTCCCCTGTCCAGACTCTCAGTTCCTTGGGGCCCACTCATGGCAGACGGGCATCACTCCTGGGTATCCCTTCTGCAGGGAGAGGAGGTGGCTGCTACCACCAAAGCCGTCCTCCAGGTCCCTCGCTCCTCCATGCCAAGCACATTAGGGGATAATTAAGTAAAAATAGGTCTTCCGACCAGTGTAGCTCATTAAGGCCTAATTAAGTTAATTAGTTCCAGGTGTGGATGGCGAGGCTCAAGTGAGGCGACGGCTGTTTGCTGTAATTGCATTTTCGCTGCAGCAGCGGTGGCGGCGGCGGTAACTGTGGTGGCAAAGGCGGTGGCTTCCTCTGAGGCCTGGAAACCCGCCAGGGAGGTCGGGGAGGGGTCTGGAGCAAGCAGGCCTGGACCACCCACAGAGAGCTGTATAGCCAGAGGTTCCAGGTCAGCAGGCCCCAGGGAAACCTGCACTCTCTGCAGGGATGGTGCGAGGCTGGGGGAGCCAGGGGAGGGGGGAGTACAAGGCCACCAACAGGCATCCTCCCCCCTGGCTGAGAGTGGCGGGTGCAGGTGCATCGTGGCTTGTCCTTTGGATTCCCTCACACCCATGGTGGTCCCCAGGAAGACTGGCAAATGGCTTTGCTAAAGGGGAATGTGTGACTCCGAGGCGGTGGTGAGACCTATAGGAATCCACCTAAATCACCCCCTCCATTTGGCTCGAGTCTCTAACTCCTGTTCCTTTCTGCTGCAGGTGCGTGGCTCTGAGACCCTCTCTTTGTGGTTCAAGGCAGGAGTGGGGCCACACAAGTCTGGGGTCTCTGCAGGGGACCTGCTGGCCTCATCAGTCTCCTGCCCCAGACGTCTCCCCAAACCCACTTCCTGCCGCAGCTTCAGGACTCACCGGTGTAGGACAGCCCTCCCAGCCTTGGTTGATGAGGCAGCATGGGGCAAGCTGAGGGCAAATACAGGCTGACAGCACGCTGCCCCCCACCCTGGCCCCCTCCACCGGGGGGAATATGTGTGATATTCCTCGGACACTCCTGGCTACCCAAGGACAAAGGAAAGGGGTTTAGGTGTTTGCCATGGTGATGTGGGAAACTAAGGCAAATGAAAAATCAAATTCCCTTATGCCTACAGCCCATTGACAGGTCCCTGCAACCAGCAGAGTGACCTCCCTCTAGGAGCTCAGCTGCCTCAAGGATGACACTTTGCTGGGGGCAAAAGAGAATCTTAGCTTAACATTATCCCAACCTCGAGGATCCTGTAAGTCTACTGTATCTCAACTGCCCCAAGATATATGCTGGCAATCATACTCCAAGCTTATGGCCCCCAGTATACATCTGAAGGGTCTCATGACTGAGGTTTTATTAAACGGTAATAAATGGTGTTTCCCTAGCAACAGCTAGCCCCTCAAAGTCCCAGAAACCTTGCTTCCAAAATTCCTTGGAGACTTACTCTATCCCTGACTGACCCCCTCCCAACCTGAGGGTATAATGATGAGTTACCCATCATGACCCCAGTGCAGCTCTCCCTGTCCTGTCCCCATGCTTTAATAAAATTACCTTTTTGCACCAAGGGCGTTTTCAAGAATTCCAAACCCCATGAATCCCCGATCACCCCAAAACTTCATCATTGGTCACATCCCCTTCACTCATCCGTTTGTTGCTCACTAGGTATCTCCTCTGTGCCAGCCAGCAGAGCCAGGGCTAGAGACACAAGGCTGGGTGGGCTAGATTGGACCCTGCCCCATGGCACCTTTGGTCTCTCTGAGGAGGCAGACATACTAATCGCCCTGGCCACATGGTTTTGTGACGGCTAGTGGAGCACAGGTGTGCTTACTCCCAACCCAGGAGGAAAGATGTCTGAGCTGCAATGAATATGATCCAGGAGAGGCGGGGGTCAGGTACCTGGGGTGTGCCAGAAGCTAAAAGGGCCTCCTTTTGGTGGGAGGGAGTGTAGAGAGTGAGGGGCCAGATCTGGGGGGGGGCCATGGAAGGGTCTGAGCAGGGCTCCGGGGTAGGAAAGGAACTGGTAACTCTTAGCTGGTGGCTGGGAGGCCAGGGAGGAGTGGCTGGACTTGAGGGATGTTTGGGGATGGAAAGAGTTGGTCGTGGTGCACTGGTTGGCTGTAGGGGTGGGGAAAGAAGAGCCCGGACCCCCTGAGGAGGGGCTTTGGGAGTGGGCTTGGGTTCTGAGACCCCACAGGGTTGGGACTAGGGTGAGGCAAGTGAAGTGCCTAGGATGCAAAATTGGGGGTATTCACTCCCGGCCTTGTGTTCCCATCTGTGCCCCATCCCTCTGAAATTTCTCACTAAGAATGTGGAAGCCACCTCTAGGGAGGAGCAAGGAGGATAATTCTGGACAGGGTGTCTCCTTCTGTCCTTAATTTTTTTTTTAAAGTATATAAACATTTTTTTAAATGTTTATTTATTTTTGAGAGGGGGAGAGGCAGAGAGAGAGAGGGACAGAAGATAAGAAGCAGGTCCTGTGCTGACAGCAGACAGCCTGATGCGGGGCTGGAAACCATGAACCGCAAGAGAGAGATCATGACCTGAGCCTAAGTCGAAGCTTAACCAACTGAGCCACCCAGGCGCCCCTCCCCCCTTTAATCCCTACTTGGGAGATGCTGCCTTCTCTGCACCCTCCAGGGCTGGGGTGGGGCTGGGATTGACCCCTTAGGATATTATATCCTCTGGACAGCTACTCCATTTCCATTCTGATGCAGGATGACAAGTGCCCCATCCGGCTTCTTCCTGCATGCCACTTATGACAGGGAGCTCCCTGCCACCTGGGCACCCAGTCCCCTGGCTCCAGCCATTATAAAAAATGTTTCACCCTGAGCCCCCAAACCTGGAGATTTGCGGTGTCTTCTACCCAGTAGTGGCCTCAGCTTTGCCTCTGACTCTTTCCCACCCCTCTGGTGGGTCTGCTGATCCCCTTTCCCAAGACAGCTTAACATCTCTGGGCTTCAGTATCCCTGTAAAAGGGGAAACAATACTAGTCAGCACCTTCTAGGGCTGGTGTGAGGATTCATGGCCTGATGTGCATAAACCTCACAACACACACCAATTCCTCAATAATGGGTCACTAACTGATAACAACCGTGAATAACTACATGGGTGGACACTGTCCTCCTCCTGGTGTGGGCTGCCCAGTGATGTAGCCTCAGCCTAGGCCCCAGAACTCACCTGTTGGCCTCAGGTTGCAGGCTCTACTGTGTCCCTCTCACATCCAACACAGACACAGGGCTAATCCCAGAGGACGATGTTCATGGGGAAGAGGGAGTAACACTTTCACGAGATGACCAAGTGGTGCTGAGTTATGGGCCTGCCCTGCTGGTGTGAATTGGTTCTCCGCTCAGTGTTCACTCCAGCTGTAGGAGCAGCCTTGGTGCCTCCTCTCCTGCCCCCTTCTCCTCAAGTCTCTCAGGGGGACGGGTGGTGGCTGAGAAGGAGGGACGCAGACCTACCCTGTCTGCCAATAGGCATCTCTGGGGCACATCACTAGACCCTGTCGTGTCTTTGGGGCTGTCCTGGTGGAGGGGGTCTCTTCTCAGCCTGAGGCGCCTGCACAGCCCGGGGTCCCACAGAGGGGGCAGTCCCAGCAGAAGCTCATTCCTAATAGGCGCAGTTGTGTGGATCATCACCAGACTCCTGCCATGAGACTGCGGTGTGGGGAGCCTGGGGCAGGAATCCCTGACTCCCCTGAAGAATCAGAAAAGCCAGCCCGGGACAGAAGGACAAGTGGTGCTGTAGCCTAGTCCCTAAAGCCATCCTGTGACCCTCCTTCTGTGCTGTCTCATTCCAGGAGCTGTGTCCACAGCTGGCTCCTGCCCCCAGGCTCTCTGCTTCTGCTCCAGGGTTGGTTCCCGGTTGAAAGTCAGAGCTTGTCAGACCGCAGTGATCGTGCTCACCAGCTCTTGGTGACCCAGGAGCTCTGGATTCCTGTCTGAGGGGCAAGAGCACCACTGAGGAGGAACTAAGGGTGCAAAGGTCCAGAGCAGCGAGGGTGGATGAAGGGATGCCAAGTCCTGGGTAGTCCGGGGGTGATTCTGGGGGAGCAGGGGATGTGGGGTGTGTGTGGGGCTGGCGAGGAGCCGGCTTTGTGCTGAGGGGGCCTTGTTCATTTTCACCCTGGCTTCAGGAGGGAGGGTTTGCTGAAGGTTCGTAGACCTCGCTTGTTTTTACAGACTGGGGGCTCAAAGAAAAGAAGGGATGTGCCCAAAGTCACATAGCAGGTGGGACCTGGGCCACCAGAGCCTGCTCCCACCCCTGCCAAATCCTGGTGACTAGGTTCCTCTCTATGGGGTATGTCAGAGGAGGGACTACCTAACCTCTGGGGTTCAACTTTATTTGGTTTAGGGGCCTGCCTTGGGGTCCTGCATCCCCAGGAGGTCTTGCTTATTGTGGCCTGATCTAGGCCAAGGCCCAGGTTTGCTCTGTGCCTTAGTTTCCCAAGTCATACAGGGGAGTTCACAAAGTGAGATTTGGCCTGTACTCTTTGCCTCTTCTCACAGTGCACAGGGGAGACGGGTGGTCCACAGCTCCGGGCAGAGAGGGGACAGGAGTGCCTGGGGCCCAGGTCACCTCCAGGCCTGTAGATCCAGCTCTGAGGGTGTAGTCAGCAGCCAGGAGAGGAGGCTGCAGGGGCTGGTGGCCAGAAAAGCCCAGGGTTTCTGGTATCTGGTGTTCTTTAACCTGCCCTCCAGCCCCCTCTGCCTTGGGTTCACGGCTTCACCCCAGCTGAGTGCATCCTGAGGCAAGGCTCTCCCCACCTCTGCTAATTATGGCTGGTCACAAAAGCTGGACCGTGACCAGACAAAGGGATAGGGATGAAAGTGCTGGTTGTCATGGCAACCTGGAGGGTTGCTGAGACCCAGGGGAGGGGCTTGGCTGTGTGCCTGAGCCCAGGCATCTGGATGACCTCTGAGCATAAGCCAGGGTGGCCCAGGGGCTCATAGGGATTCCCCCTCCTGTTCTGGGCCTACCAGAACTGGACGTACAATGGCAACTTCACCCCCTCCATGGCAACACCTGCTCCATGGGCCTCTCCCAGTGGCCCCATTATCCTGCACCTGCTGCCCCCCGTCCCACACCTGCTCCCCAGTCCAGGCGCCCTTCCCAAGGTCCCCTCTGCCCATCCCCAGGCCCAGCTGCCTGCTCTGAGGGCCAGCCAAGAGGGGCTGTGGAATCAGGAAGGGTCCCAGGGAGGGCCCTGGGCAAGGGCAGAGGGTACAGCTGCCAAGCCAGCTCTGCCTGATCAGCAGTGCACGTGCTCATGACAAGACCTCCTTCAGGGCCTCAGTCTTCTCACCCACAAAATGGGAACAGCCATTCCTGCCCTCAGGGCCTACCGAGAGTAAGTTTATTTCTGCTTGGAAGGAGATCTGAGACCAGGATGTCACCAGAGCTGGGTCAGAGTAGACAGTGAGGTTGGAAAGAGAAGAGAGAAGGGGTCGTCTTGGGTCATATTCTCAGGGCCATCTCTGTTAGACCACTTGGAGACCTGAATGTCTTCCTGTCACAGCTTGGAAGGTCACAGCTTGGAGCCCGAGAGGACATTTTCCAGGGGACCCTCAGGGTAGAGGGGATCTGGGCAGGAACCCCATCAGTACCAGGTTCTTGAGTGGCCTGTCAGGAGTACTAAGGGACACCCCTCCGCATCAGGGAGAGTGCATACTCCCAGAGAATGGCCTGAGGGGTCTCTGGTGATCCAGTAGTTCAATTCAGGTCAGGAAACTGAAATCCTAGGAGCTGTAGTTTCTGGCTGTCTGGTATCCCACCACCAGAGAGTGGAATGGAGGGATAAGAGAGCAGGAGGCGTGGCTCGCCAATGCCCCAACTGCTCCTGGAAAGGGATGGGGATTCCCATGGCGACTGGTTTTTGTCCTGTGGCTCACATTCTAGAGGTTCCCTACACCCTATGGGACAGCCCCAGTTTCTCCTCATACTTGGCTGTAACCTTGGGTGAGGCCCTTCCCTTCTTGCCACCTCGGTTTGCCCACCTGGAGAGTGGGAGCAGATTGTCAAGGAGGCGGTCAGCTCCAGCTGCTGCCCCAGCTGTTTGAAGGCTCCCTAGCCATCCTGGCCACTGATGGCCGCCCCATCTCTCTAGTGAGGAATTTCCTCCCTTGAACAAAGTATCCTTACTGACCTGTCTGGAATTTCTTTTCTCTTTTCTTTTCTTTTCTTTTCTTTTCTTTTCTTTTCTTTTTTCTCTTTCTTTCCTTCCTTCTTTCTTTCTTTCTTTCTTTCTTTCTTTCTTTCTTTCTTTTATTTCCTCCTTCCTTCCTTCCTTCCTTCCTTCTTTCCTTCCTTCCTTCCTTCCTTCCTTTCTTTCTCTCCCTCCCTCCCTCCTTCCTGCCTTCCTTTCTCTCTCTTTTCTTTCTTTCTTTCTTTCTTTCTTTCTTTCTTTCTTTCTTTCTTTCTTTCTTATTTACTTATTTTGAGAGAGAGAGCACACGTGCAGGGGAGGGGTAGAGAAAGAGAGAATACAAAGTAGGCTCTGCATGGTCAGTGCAGATCCCGACATGGAGCTCGAACTCTCGAACCATGAGATCAGGAGTCAGATGCTTAACTGCTTAATCGACTGAGCACCAGGCACCCCGACCTGTCTGGGATTTCTTACATATTCCCTCCCAGAGGTGTGGCAGGGGCAAAGCTTTTGCCAGGAATGGGGGCATCTGGGGCAGGGCAACAGTCCTGGTGTCCCTCAGACCATTCTGTATAGGTGGTTCTGGTGCAGGCCTCAGCAAGTCTTGTGGACTCCACTGTGCAGATGGAAAAACTGAGGCCTAGCAAGGGAAGAGATTTGCCTAGTGAGTCAGCAGCAGAACCCAGGCCTCCTTCCCTGTTCATAGAACTTTCTAGGGGTGGGTCAGAATGGTTGTCTGGTCCCCAGACTCAATAAACTCAGGCTCCCTGGAGAAGGGAGGTGGGGGCACTTGGTGGGTCATGGAACCATGATGATGAGGCCATCCCCAGTCTGCCAAGAGATCATTCAGTCAGTGTTCAGTGTTCAGTGAGTTCCTTGGGGCCAAGGGGAAATCAGAGGCACTCAGAGCCTAATTACAACAAACAGCTTCCTGTGTAGGGGTCTATCACTGGGACCCCCTCTTGGCCCCTGCTCCTGGAGAGTGGAAACTCAACATCCTGGACCCTGTTCTGGGGATGGTCTGGAATTTAAGGTCAGAGGGAGGTAGGCTGGGGAAGAGGGTGTGAAGGTGAGACTGTGTACAGCTGGTCGATGGTCACCATCTCCGGGGTGGTGGCTCTCATGTGTGTTATTGTTTCTTAGTTATCTCCCTAAGGGTTCTTCTAGGACTCATCGATCGGCAGGGCTGCTGGAAAAGCAGCACCCCCACCGCCACCCCCCACCATTCCTGCTGTTCAAGCCCACCCTCCAGTTGGGTGACACAGCAGTGACCAATGTATGGTTGCCTACCAAGGTGTACTGACCATGGTCCTTTGGGCCCCTGAAGAGAGTATAAGCGTGTTCTGTGGGCTGAGGCAATCAGGGAGGGCTTCCTGAGGAGGTGTGGCCTGAGATGGGATGGGAAGTTGTAGAAAAACTGAGAGGGAGGAAATTCTCACTAGGAAGCTCCACGTGAGTACAGGTGGCAATGGGTTTGGGCTGGGGGCTAGGATGAGGCCTCAGCATTCATGGGCCGGGGTCCTCAATCTTCCAGTCTCCCAGGAACTCCTACTCCTCCCTGAGTGCTGGGCTTTTAAGGTCTTATCTGTCAAGCTGACCTCATGGATCCAAGGAGAATTAATTTGTCTCCATTTTTATTCATCAAAGAAAGTTCTGGTCAGAGCTGCTGAAGCCAGCTGGCCAATGATAGAGAAGGGGGAAGGTCAGAGGCAGCCTAGGGAGAGCGGTGAACCCCAGACCTCGCCTAGCCCTCTGACAGCCCCCATGTCTGTGACTCAGTTTCTCTTAGCAGCTCAGAGCCCCTGGCTTAGAAAACCAGAGGGAGATCTTGGGGGCCCAAGAGGCTGGCTGGGGGCTGGTGGGGAGTGGATAGCTCCAGCCATCCTGTCTGGATGCCTGTCGCCCTCTGTTCCAGCTGGCCGGCCACATGAAGGGCTCATTCTGCTGTCTATTCACACGGGACTTTCATCTCCGCCACCGCCAGTGAAGCATTGCTCCCAGCTTCAGCACTGCCAGCAGGAAGGCACAGGGGAGGGGGAGCCTAGGATTGCCATGCCCTCAGACCTCTTGCCCAAAAGGCATGAGCCTAGGTGCCCTAAACAGTCTGCTTGCCCAAGCTCTAAGTTTCCAGGCTACCAGAGATGGGTACAGGACCCCCACTCACAAGCTCTTGCAGGAACCCAGTCTTTCCTATTTCAACAAGAGCAAGGCTGGCTTCCCTTCAGCCCCCAGAGAACAGAGCAAAAGACTGCCCTCCCACCACAGGGTAGGTGGGATCCCTGGGGGTAGGGGGGAGGTCATGGCTCAGCCCCTTGTTCCTCCCTCAGGGAACAGGTAAGTATGGTGGCCTCCAGGGCAAGGCAGGAAAAGCAAAGCCTAAACCCATGCTCAGCCACTGGAGAAGATGGAGGCATTAGAGGGTGGACACTTGAGACCTAAGAGAGCAGGGACTGACCCCAGTGTCCTGCCAGGGAGGGAGGGAGGCAGTCATACCCACTGCCCACACTTACAGAGGGGCAGAGTCGAGGTGGCAGGACTGCTGGGAGAAGCAGACCCCCTGGCCCCCATGCCCCAGGTAAGGGACACAGCAGTGACTATCTCATGGTGGGGAGTGGGGGATCTGTGGGCTGGACCTTCTGAGAGTAGACCCTTCCTGCAGTGGCCTATCCATCTGTCTGGCAGCCATGGCCCCTGTGACATCATCAACCCACTGCGTTGCTTGGCAACTTTCCAGGATTAGCACTCTGCCCCTGTCATCCCTGACGTCCCACCATGGGCTGATGTTGCCCTGGCAACCCGGATGGGTACTGCAGCTTTTTGGACAGCTGTACCCAGTGTGGGAAGTGCCAGGAAAAATCCAGGAAGCAGGTGCCTCTTTCTAGGTCGAACAGGGTACACAGCCTATCCCCAGACCCACAAAGGAGCCAGGCTGTCCTAAGCAGGGCTTTGAGGGTTTTTGTCTCCTCAAAGAGCTTTGGTCAGCTTTGCCTCCAATTCCCCTTATACCCTTTCCTTCCTCCCACAATGATCACTAAGCACCTACTGTGTGAATGCCAACAAGAAAAGCAAATAACACTACAGTTTAAGCTTAGGGAAAGTTGCACCAACATTGGATCTTGAAGGATGAATAGGAGTTGGCCAGGGGTTGGTGGAGAGAGGTGTTCTGGACAGAGGAAGCAGAAACCTGTACGAAGGCCAAATCACTGTCTCCAGCCACAGCTTACGCTCTGCCTCTGGACTCCTCATGGCCTGGCCTCTCTGGCTGTCTCTTTCAACAGACATTTTAAGGCAGAAACCAGTTTAAATCTGAATGCTCAGTGCCCAGCACTGGCTTGACACTAAGGTAGCATAACTAAAATGTCAAATAGAATTGGACATTTGTTTAATGAACCTCGGGTCCTCCTACCTCCCTCAACACCAACCTGCCTCACCAAGCCTCAGTTTCCCCATCTATGAAATGGGGCCAATGCGGAGAAAGCTCTCTGGGTAAGGGTTCTCAGGTTGAGGTGGGATGGTTTTTAAATTTTCTTTTGGTTTGTAACCCACCTCTTACCCTGACCCTCTCCCCCCACTCCCCCCCCCCCACCCCGCCAAATGTTTAAGACAAGTGCAGTGGACATCAGTAAACGTTTATGTTTCTCAGTTGTCAGTATTGGACCATTTTTGCTTCATCTCCTAACTATACTTATCTATATATAAATCTAGCCAAACCATTTGAAAGGAAGTCACAGCAGCGGATATCCTGACATTTGTCCTGAAATTCTTCAGCCCACATCAGTTAAGACAGGGACAGTCTCCTATACAACCACAATATCATTTTTCACATGTAAGAAAATTAACAAAAATTCAATATCCAGGACAGACAGGAGGATCAAAGCCTGAACTCATGCCAGGTCCTTGAAGCAGATGGGTGACTGAGGCCAAAGATCGGGGGCAGGAGCACCCACTGCCCACCCTGAGGAGGCTGAGTTGCAGCCTGGTTTGTGTGTGTGTGTGTGTGTGTGTGTGTGTGTGTTTCTGTACAAGCTGAACCTCCAGAGAACAGAAGTGACCCTTTTCGCAGCGATCTGACCATCTGGCCCACAGCTGTGGCTTAGATATGAACTTCCTCAATTATTACCCCCAAATTATTCACATAACTTTACTTGTTATTTTATTTATTTTCCCCAGGATTCAATCAAAGTCCTTACCCTGCGTTTGGCTGTTTTGTCTCTTTACTCTAGAAGAGTCAGGGAGGGGAGACAGGTAATGGAGCCTGGGTTTGACAGACTAGAGGGCGGCCACTGTCCCCATCCCGCCGAGGAAAGACGGGAGCACAGGGCGGGAGGAACCAAGTCCCAGCCTGTAGGTGGTGTTGGGCGAGGGGACTTGCAGACCCGGGGAGCGTTCGGGGGCGGAAGTCCCGCCCGCCGCGCGGATGATCCCGCCCCTTAGCAACAGGCCCAGCGTCCCTCCCTAGAGACGGGCCACCAGACCGCACTCTGCTCGTTGGAGCCGGTAAGTTGGTGGCCACCGAGGGGGATGGTTGGGCCAGCAGGGGCAGGGGCACCTCGATAAGGCACAGAAGGCGAGTGGACGGGAAGGAGGACTCCCTTCCGGCCCAGGGTCCACATTCCTGTCTCTGACTGCGCATTCAGTTTCCTGAACCTCGGCCAGGGGGAAAGGAGTGGGGGGCACTTTTAAATAACCTTCCAGGTAAGCCCTGTACTTACTAGACTGACTTTTTGCCCTCCCCCCGCCCCACACGCGGAGAATGTAGCCACAACTCCCCGCCCTGTGGAAGGCCCCTGCAGGCAAGGAGCCTAAGTCCTTATCAGCCACACAGTCCCTCTCCTGATGTCAACTGCAGCCTTAGTCCTCCATGTCCCCATCTGCAAATCCTCAGAGCACCGCCGTCCCTATCTCACAGACTCGTTACAGACATCAGCTTTCTTTCCTTACTTTTCTCACTCATGAAATCATTTGGCAGACACCTTTGAGGCACCTACTCTGTGCCAAGCCTGTGCCAGTCCTGTGCTAGGTGCTGAGGTTCCAGAGACCAACGTCACCCCCAAATTCCTGCATTTGCAGCTCTAACGATCACCTGGCAGGGAGGATAGATGCGCACATACAATACAGGGAGGTGTTCGCTGGAGGGAAGAGCCTCAGACAGATGTGGGAGCACAGAGGGGCTCACGTTAGGTGAGTACTCCAAAAAGGCGGAGAGAACCCCACGCCTGTCGGGGTCATTGCCATCCACAGTAGTAGTGTTTGCCAGGTAGCCCCCACAAGGGAAGAGACTTCAAAAATCCTTTAAGCCACAGATCTATTAGATGACACCTTACACAGAACCTGGTATGTGAAACAGATACAGGGTCTTTGCTGAATCCAAGGTTGGGTGGCTCTGAATTTCTTCTGCTTTGGCCCTCCTCCCCACAAGCACTCACCAAAGAACCTCAGGGCTCTTTGGTGTACAGTTTGAGAACCATTGTGGTGTTGCTTAGGGACATGGATCTTTGGGTCAGCCAGAAGTGAAGACCTCAGTTTCCCTTCTGGTTCTGTCAGTTCTTGGCTGTGTGTCCTTTGCAAGTTTCTTGACTTCTCTGGACCTTCATTTCCTTGTTTGTGGATTGGTGATGGTAGTAGTATGTGTCATGAGGATCAAACCCCCTTGTTCATTTGTGTCCATCCAGCCAGTGCCTGGTAGGTGGTTGGGTCACATGGGGCTGAATGTCACTGAATCCAATCTGAAGCTTCTTCTGACTCAAGCAATTAGGACTCCCAGGTGGTCTGACTGGGGAGAAAGAATGCCTCGGTTTAAATTCCACCTGTGCCTCTTGCTGGCTGGCTGAACTTGCACAGGTCCCTTAACCTCTCTGAACCTCATTTGCCCTACCTCTGAGAAATGAGGATAGTCTCAGTTCTCACCTCAGAGGTTTGAACGAGATGTTGCACAAACTACATGTAAGCCCCTAATAGCATTCACCGTTCCCACACACTGTGTCTGCTGGGGCCACCCCTGCCATCTTACTGGTCAGTTTCCTCATGTAAGAGGAGAGAGTGCCCAGAGTGAGCAGCAGAGGCTTGCTGGTAACCATGTACTCACCCTCTTACCAGCCCCACTCATTCCCACATAGAGGCAGCCATCACTGGTGGGGCTGATAGGAGACAGAGGTGGGTCTGTCTGTGTATCTGTCACAGGTCCTGTGCACACCAGCAATGCACAGGTGCCTAGAGCTGGGGTGGGATGGGAAGGGAGCTGTGGATCTTTGTAAAGGGCTGAGGGATGGAGGAGAGACAGGATTCTGAGTTTGCAGCTTGCTCTCGTGCCTTCCTTCATGGAACGTGTCTGTATGGATCCCCCACTGCCAGACTTCTTGGAGGGAGTTGGCTCATGGGAGAAAAAAAAAAACCCAACACAGGCTCCTTTTGCCTCCAGTAACACTGTGCTTTCCTGGACATTTCTGCATCTGTCATCTTGGCTGAGCCTGATGACACACCAGCTCAGCAGCCCAACATATTCAAGCGCATTTGAGAGCTGGGGAAACCAGGGAGTGGGATGCCCTCCTGTGGAGTGGGGACCCCGCCTCTCCAAGAACTGCCCTGTTTGGTGATTTTGTTCAAAGATGAGCAGACATCTTTGGGTTTGCAGCCATGATGGAGCTGAGCCCCAGTGGGTCCTCTGTCCGTTAGGGTGCTCTGGGAAGGGCTGGTGACTGTCAGATGGGTAGGCCAAACTCAACATTGTTTTTAGGGCCTGTCCCAGGAGGTGGCTGACTACCAGGGAATGGGTTCAGGGAGCCGAGTTCTAGTAGGACACTGGTTAGAAACTGGTCAGCCTCTGGGCTCAGAGTTTGGGCCTTCCTGCCAGAGCCCTATCTGGCCTTTCACGGGCCCTAATGTGGTCTTGCCAACTCACCACCTCCTTCTTAGAAACGGACTCAGCACTTCAGGCTGCTTCAGCACTGCTGGGTAGCTTTGATCCAGACAGTCCTGGCTACCCAGCCCGCCTTTCAGGTCAGTCCAGACAGGATTACCCTGCAGTGATCCAACAGGAAGCCTACACCAGCCAGGCATGCTTAAAATGGAGACAACAGGGCACGAAACATCCAGCCAACAGAGCGGCTTGTACCGTGAACTCCTGGCTGCTTTGTTGCAGTGTGCAGGGGTTGGGAAATGGGATGGGGCCAGAGGAGAGGGTGATGCTTGGGTCAGGGTATTCTTTTGTTAAGATACCCTCTCTTTTTTATTGATTTATTTTTTTAAAGATTTGTTTGTTTGTTTGTTTGTTTATTTTTAATATAATTTATCGTTAAGTTGGCTAACATACCGTGTATATGGTGTGCTCTTCGTTTTGAGGGTAGATTCCCATGATTCATTGCTTACATACAACGCCCAGTGCTCATCCCAACAGGTGCCCCCCTCAATGCCCATCACCCATTTTCTCCTCTTCTCCACCCCTCCCCCATCAACCCTCAGTTTGTTCTCTGTATTTAAGAGTCTCTTACGGTTTGCCTCCCTCCCTCTCTATTTGTAACAAGATACCCTCTCTTTTTAAATGACATTGTTATTGAGATAATTATAGACTCATTCCCTTTTTATTTTTGTACCTGCATTACATGAAAACCTCTTCATCACCATAACCTTGTCCAAATCTCTTATAACCCTGCCCTGACCAAGGATTTCCCCCAGTGATACGTTTTGAGGTAGCCAAAAGCAACAGCGGCTTGGCAAGGGCTTGCTCAGCCTGTAGTAAACGTTCTGCAAACCCTTGTCCCTGGGATGGTGGATGTGTATGCAGCCCCGTGGTACATGTGCTGTTCCTGCTGGGGAGACGCAAGGGGATGCATTGCATGAGCTGAGCTGACCCTGAGAGCCAGGGCGGCTGAATACCCTTCTGTAACTGGCAGCGGGATCTGTGGGTCACGGGAAGGTCAGGATCCCTCCAGGGAGACCATTTAGTCCTCTGGTTCCTGGGTTATGGTGTGGGGCAGACACAGGTGGGGGAGACAGCGCGTGGCCCAGCACCCCACAGTAGGGAGAGACAGGGCAGTTCAGTTGGGCTGGGGCACCAGGGTTGCCTCCTGCTGAAAGTCATTTTGGGGAAAACCAAACAGGGCCTTTCACTGAGTGAACTCTGGGCCACCTTCCTCGTCTCCTTTGTGAGTAACTAGGCCTTGCTGTCTAACATGGAGGAGAGGGGGTGAGCAGGTGTAGAAGGACGCACTGCAGCGGGGGCATCTGCAGAGCTTCCCTGACTCCCCTCACTCTGCCCCTGACTCTGGGGGCTCATTTCTCACATGCCACATCCAGGGAAGGCCCTGCCGTCTCCTGGTGGGACCTGCCTGGCACTGCGTGTCTGTGTCTGTCCAAATTAGGAGACCACTTCCTCCCTCTCCACCCTCTGTGTGGCAAGCTGTGGCCGGTTGCAGGATGCAGATGAGGCATCCCTGTGTCCCGGTGCCCCTGGGGGCTGGACAGAAGCCAGCAAGGGCCCAGTGATGCCAGTATCTTCTCCTAGGAGCGCCTCAAGAAGCAGCATGGAGCAGCCTAACAGAGAAGGCTACAGCCCAGGAAGGACCCCTCAGAGCCCAGAGTGCAGCAGTACTCCTGCGGGCCAAGAGTGTAACCTGAAGAGGACCCAGGCAGACCTAGAGTATAACCTGGGGAAGATTCTTCTGGGACCAGATTTTGGCTCCAAGGCTCTAAGCCCTGACCCCAATACCCAGCCTTTACCCCTGCCCCCACCCACACTCTCAGTCTTGGGGCAGCCCCGGAAGTTGCCCCTGACAGGCACTGATAAGAAGTACCCCCTGATGAAGCAGCGTGGGTTCTACTCTGACATCCTCAGCCCTGGAAGCTTGGATCAAATGGGGGTGAGTGTGGTAGCTGTCCCCTACCAAGCCCAAACCCTCCTTGTGGGTTCTAGTCACCCTTCCTTCCTTGCTTCCTTCCACCCGTCCATCTTGCCATCAGTCCATTTGTTCATTTATCCATCTAGCCATCTGTGTCTAATAATTTGTCCATCCATCCATCCACCCACCATCCACCCACCCATCCATCCTTCTGATCATCTGTCCATCTGTCCCTCCATCCATTTGCCCATTCATTCAACAATTCATTACTGAATATCTCTTATGTGACAGGCCCTGGACTGAGCACTGGTGACAGTGAGGACAAGACATCCGTGTCCCTATTGTCATGGGACAATGACTTTGGTGGGGGAATTGTCCCCCAGCTCTGATTGGGGAGGGGGTCCTTGGACAAAGTGGCATACTATGTGTTTACTGGGTGGCTGGGAGGAGGTGTGTTCCAGGCATGGGGAACAGAAGGTACAGAGGCTTGGGAACCCTGACAAGCTCCATGGCCTGTGTAGAGAAGGAGGAGAGAATGTGAGAGGACAGATGGAGGCTTGGGGTAGGGGGAGTATAGACAGGTGATGACCAGGGGAGAGTTCAAAGAGCCCCGTAGTCCTGGACAGCCTTAGGAAAGTTCTAACTAGGATAGGCCAAGAGGGTTAGGGCAAGATCCATGGATCCCCACTATGCTGGGGGTGCCAGAGTCACTCTTGATGGGGGAGACATGCACAGAGACACCTGCTGGACTTGTGGTCCCTCCATCTAGTGGCTCAGCTCCCAGACACAGCAGGAGTGTTCTTAGAGTGAGGAGGGAGCTGTGCAGGATCAGAAGGGGGTGAGGTCAGGGGTGTCCCAAGTGGCTGGAGCTTGTTGCCCACTATGGCCTCTGAATGAGGAATTGTGGAAACTCACTGTTCTGCCCCATTCCCGTGCCCTTGGGTGTTCCCTGGTGGGCTTGGGGGCGACATTTGGCCTTGTGGTCCCTCCCAGGTCCTGCCTGTCCCCAGGATGTTTATACCCCCTTAGAGCTCTGGGATTTGGTTTTAGGAAGTATGCCGTGGTCCCTGCATGAGCCAAGATCTCCTGCGGCAGGCCGACCTTGACAAGTTTACTCCAAAAGGTCAGTGCCTAGAAGGGCAGGGTGGATGAGTGGGTGCCATTTAGAAGCAAGACCTCTGGTCTTAGATTGTTTCTTCTTGGCTCAGGATCTCAGTTTCCTCAGCTATAAAATGGGGGTAACAAGATATAAGGTGCTTTGCAAGGGCCAAGCTAACGGTTAGTGCTCAGTGAACCACACCTTATGTTCCTCTTAGCTGAGCTGTGACAAGGGCACCACAGTGGGTGGGGCTGCTGAGGGCCAGGGCATCAGTTCTCTGCCCAGCTGGGGACACTAGGGTCTTCACATGTATAAATTACCTCCAAGCTGTAGAAAAGCTTGGAGAAGGCCAGGGCTGTGTCTGAGTTTTCCCTGCTGGGACCCCAGTGTCTAGAATAGGGCCTGGCATGGGAAAGTGCCCAGAAGATCTCTGCTGAACGAGGACTCTCCTCCCAGGCTCTGCGCTGAGTCCTGTAAGGACTGGGGCAGGACTGCAGAGTGTGGGGCAGTCTCCGGTGGCAGAGGGGAGAATAGGGTGGCTCCAGGAGAAGCAGCAAGGTGGGTGGGGCCCTGAGTGAGGAATCAGGTGGGAGCCCTCCCACCTGGCTGGCAGACAGGATACCCGCTTCGATCAGGCTCAGAGGCCCCAGCTGTCTGCCTCTCCTCCCCAGCCCCAGGAGAGGCCTGGCTCCTTGTTGACACTGCCCAGATTAGTCCTCTCAGTGCCCACGGACCTCATGGGGTCTGTGAAGCCCCAGAAGTGGCTCAGGAAATATCACATGTATGTGCATTTGTGTGGTGAGCTGAGGATCCAGTCTATTGGGCTGTACCGTCTCACAGACATCTGTGGCCCAGAAAATGCTTACAGAGTACAGATCTAAGGGTTGTGGGGTGCTCCTACCATCCACAGTGGGGTGGGGTGGGGATGCTTGGCGGCTCTGCATCCCCATCCACATGAGGAAAAGCAACACCAAAACACACCCTCTGGAGGCCCTTGTCCCTCCAGACTTGCCCTCCCTTGGGTGCCTGGTGCCAAATCTGGCTTCTTGTCTCCACTGCCAGCCACAGGCAAGCTCTGAGCTTCCCTTGCCCCAGGGCGCTCATACCCAGTACCTAGCGCTTTGTCTTGGGGCGTATTGGGCTCTGGCCTGAGCCCCTGACACTCCTGCCTGTGCCTCTGCCTGCAGTCAGAAGTTTTGAGATTCCTGAAGGCTTCGAGGAACATTTGGAACAGCAGAGCTTCGAGTCCACCACCCGGGTGCTCACCCAGACTGACTTCCCACTGCAGGCCTACGAGCCCAAGGTGCAGGTGCCTTTCCTGGTGCTGCCAGGCCAGTGCCCCCGAAAGATTGAGATTGAGAGGTATGGCCAGGTTGGCAGTGGGAGGGCCCATTCCTTTGAGGGGGCGGCATCCACCCAAGTCAAGGAGCGAGGGACAGCAGGCTACTAGGTGACCGTCTTCATGGCAGAGGTTACTAAAATGGGCCTGTGTGCAAATCTTGTAGCCCTTTGCTTTCTTTTTTGTTTTTGTTTTAAGTTTTATTTATTTATTTTGAGAGACACACAGACAATCCCAAGCAGGCTCCCTGCTGTCGGTGCAGAGGGCTTGAACTCGCAAACCATGAGATCATGACCTGAGCTGAAATCAAGAGTCGGATGCTTAACTGACTGAGCCACCCAGGCGCCTCACCGTTTGGTTTCTTTATAGGAACAAACTGCTTTCCTTGCTGTAGGATTGGGGAGGGTGGTATTTAGGTCAATGTAGTGGAACTACCAGACAGACCCAGGGCAGCCGGGGCTCAAGACATCAGCCCCAGCTACCACACTACTTCCTGATGAATTCCAGAGGAGTGGGGGGCCCTGGAGGCATCCCTGGGCCACACTCCTATCCACCACGACCCTGTGGACCCTTGCTGGCATCCATGAAGCCATCTCAGATGAGCTGAGCTGTCATGAGATTCCCTTGTCCCCCCTCGGCCAGGAGGAAGCGGCTGTACCTGAGTCTGGACATCGAGCAGTTACTGGCTCATGAGGGCATCAACTCTGACAAGCTCATGCCCAGGCACCCAGACCCCCACCACCCCCAGACCATTGAGCAGGGCCATGACCCGCTCTTTCCCATCTACCTCCCACTGAAGGTGAGCCTAGTTTCCATAGCAAGCTGATGGTCAGCAGTGGGGGGAAGGGTGGGTGGGAGGGGTACAGGACCCCGGCCGAGAGATCAGACCCAAAAGGGGATCTGTGGGAATCATAAGCACTCACTCGTCAAGCATAATTGGACCTTCCCGCCAGGGGTTTTGATCATCCTAGGCTGGGACAGAAGGGGCCCCAGAACCCCTGAGATGCTGACTCTGCTTTTTGCTTGGGAGCCTGGGGAGCCTGTGTATGCAATCTCTGTCCCCCCAGCTCCCAACCTTGAGGCACCAGAAGCAGCCCAGTTGGACTGTGGAGTAGTATATGGAGCTCCCTGACCACTGCTCCTGGACTCACTGAGATGGGGGAACTGAGGTGGAGGAGGGCCTCATTGTAGCTCCTTTGGGATGCCGATGGGGAAACTGGGTCCGAGGAGGAGAAAGAGGGAGCATAGCCTGCTCTAGCTTTCACTAGCCTCCCTGCCCTTCCTCTCCCTGACCCTGAGTATGTCTTGCTTGGCAGTCCCTGTGGGGAGGCAGAGCTGAATCCACATCACCCTACTAAGGGTGGCCTCCTGACTACCCTGAATCTCCTTCATTTCTGCATGTAGGTGGAATGCTCAGAAAAATCCAAGGTCCACCTCTTCCCTTGGGCCTGAGCTGGATGATCCTTGGGCAGTGGGAGAGAGAGCTCATATCCTGCTCTGAGTCCCCAAATACCCCTCTGCTTGCATCAGGGTTGCCCGGTTGGGTGGGGATCCAGGGTTTCACAGAGCCAGACCCCACAGGCCCCTGTGAATAGTGGGGGAGACATTCAGCCCCATGGCCCTCAGTCTGTAGCTTCTGCATCTGAAGAAGACTTACTTAGGCACCCTCATCTTCTGCCACACCCAACCCATTTGGCCCCTCTAGGGGAGAGCTGCCTCCTCCTGACCTCTGCCCATTTCTTCCAGGTATTTGACAATGAGGAGTTTGATTGCCGGACTCCCAGTGAGTGGATCAACATGGGCTTGGAGCCAGGGTCTCAGGACAGGAAACCTGTCCCTGGAAAAGCCCTCCTGCCCACTGATGACATCCTAGGTCATGGTGAGCAGGGCTGGTATGGGTGGGGGGCAGGATCCTGGTCTGTACCATCCCTGTCTGGCAAGCAGCCCAACCATTGACTTCTGGGCTGCCCTAGGGGCTGGCAGCTGTGGGAGGGGAGGGCTCCCACCTTTTGAGGCCTCCCAGCTGGGATACAGACTAAGGGGCTGGCCATATAGAGTCAAAAAATACAAGGACCAGGGATGACATTGTGAGAGGGTTGGGGAAGGGACTGCTGGATAGTGTCTAGTGTTTAAAAAAATTTTTGATTTATTGGTAATAAAAAATATGCAAGCTTGTTGGAAATGTTCAAATGTGTACAAGGGGCACAATTCAAGCCTTCCTTCCTGCCACCTAGAAATCACCATTGCTCTAGCTTTACCTATGGCCTCTCAACTTGCACCTCTGTATGGACAACACACATTCTCATGCTTACACACCTGCTTGCAAACACACATTCACAAGCACACTTACCATCATACTCACACACCATCCCCCACATCACACACGTTTTCACCACACATACTCACACACCTCCCATCACCCATTCACAGCCACTATCTCTCCCCGCCCCCAACACACATACCTGCACTGATGTCCCACAGATGAGCTGTATCTCTGCTTTGTCTGTGTCTGTCCCTCCTTTGGCCCCACATCTGCCCTGGGGCTGTGTTTGCTGCTGTAGGGAACTGAGCCAGGTTGACCTTCCTTGGCTGCCTCTGAGTGAGCATCTGAGGAAGATCTGGGTTATGAAGTTGGAGGTTGGAGTTGGCTGCCCCTCTGTGCAGGACTGAGGGCTGCTCTGCTCCCTGCCCCGTGGTGGACATGCCGCTTTGGGACGGGGAGTGCTCCCCCACCCCCCATGGACTCTGCCCAGGATTGAGAGCCATGCTGGTTGGTTTTAAGACTTCTCAGCCTCCAGGGGGCCCCACAGTAAGTCCATTGAGCAGGCTGTAAGTTTATGTTTCGATTTAAAAACATGTTAATGCTGGAATCAATTTCTCTGAACTAGACAAGAAGCCCAGAATGTTCCCTTTACTTTGGACTTAATTACAAAAATAATTTAACTCAATTGTTCCCAGATCTCCAATTCCTGGCAATAAAACCAGAAGGTGGGGGGGGGGGGGCTGCATTAACCTTAAATGTACCAAGTACCAGCCTCCTGGAAGTGCTTCTGTTTGCCCTCCTTCATGTGGGCCCTGGCCTTGGGCAGTGGCACTGGTGGGAGGGGGGCTGGCAGGGAGCATTTCTGCCAGAGACCTCTGGTTTTCTGCTGGTGCCTTCTTGTGACATCATCTTCTCTAAGTTGAGCCAAGACAGGTCAGCATTTTCCAAAGAGCATTTTCCAAAGAGAAGCATATAGCATCCAGCCAGCACGTTAGCAATTCCTTGGAGTTCCAGCTGTTCTTCCTCAACCCAGGCTGTAGAACCCATCAGCTTATTTTAAGGCACTTCTGCCTTAAAAGGTGTGAGGAGGCTGACCAGAACCAGGACTGGATGCATACATAGTATGACTTCAGGCTCTGTGAGGGACACAAATGGGCTAACAAGTCAGAGGGTGCCTGGGGCAAAGGCACTCTTTGAGGGAGAGATGCTTCGCGGAGGGGAAGCCATTTGAGCAAGGAACAAACCATCAATGAGGTGACCTGAGCAAAGACGGTTCCAGTCAGAGAGCATAGCCAATGCAAAGTCCCTGAGGCAGGAGTAAGCTCCAAAGTCACAGGAATAGCCAGACATGCAGTATGGCTGGAGAAAGAAAAGGGTAGGTGGTGGCAGGAGATGAGCTGGAGAAGCAGTGCAAAGGCTTGCAGTCCAGGAAGTGAGTGGAAGGCCCATCCTGACCAACAGGCCCTGAGGCCCATTTTGGGGCCACTGCAGGGCAGCAATCTTTTACCTTGACCTGACCTGTCCTGATATAAGGGGCCTAAGGGTTCAACTGCCACATGCAGTTCACTCTGGGAAGGGGTTCACTCTGGTCTTGGTCACTTTGAAGGGGTCCAGTTCAGACATGATGAGCTTCACAACTACATCCTCACCAGGTCTCTGTGTGCCTGGGGCTTTCCTGCCTCCTGTTCTAGCTCTGCTGGCCTGTGTCTCTGTCTATCCTGATGGGGTCATGCAGAGCACAGAGACAGAGGGGTCTGGTCCTTCTGGCTCCCCCTGCCACCAGGGGTTCCCCAGAGGCCAGCTCAGCTGGAAGGAAGCAGGATCGCTGCTTTGCTGGAACTAGAAGGGGTCATCCTGGTGGGAGGGAGGCCAGACCAGTAGCCACTGAGACTCGTTCCCAGCGCCTGCTGCCCACACAGAGTCCCCTACCCACCCTACAGCAGAGAGCACTGGTGGGTTCCCCTCCTGTTTCAGAGGACCCCAAAAGTCGGAAGCTGAAGTATGAATGGTGCGATGTCGGTGTCCTGGACTATGACAAGGAGAAGAAGCTGTACCTGGTACACAAGACAGATGAGAATGGCTTGGTGCGAGATGAGACGGGGAAGCCCATTCTGAATGGAGGGGTCACTGCTGAAGGTACAGGCTCTCTGCCCCACCCCATGCAGACCCCCCACTCAGGACCATGACTGAGGCCACCCCCCCACCCATGGCACAGCCACATCAGGCCTGAATTCTTCCTTGCTCTGTATGTCCTGTGGCTGTCTGTCCCCTGGCCAGTGAAAACCAGAGGACCCATCATTCAGAGGGAGACCCCAGGAAGGGCAAATGGCCATTACTGGGTATGCCTGCCCTGAGCAGCTGACGGTACCACTTGCAACATGATGCAGAGAAGGCATCCAAGGCCCATCAGTTAGTGATGTTTACCTTGAGTGTGGCAGCGAGGAGTGGGCACTTCAGCAGCCGCCCCTGTGTGACTGTTTGTCTGTGCACAGATCTTTATGATTTACAAAGCACTTTCACATCCATCCATGGCCAACTGTGAGGTGGGCAGGGAGAGGAGTGTTGCCATACCCATTCTGCAGATGTGACAGGGTGTCAGAAGAGAGAACCCACTTGTGCAGGGCCACCATGCATCAGTAGCAGAGTCAGGCTAGAACCCAGTGTTCCAGCCTAGAGAGTCTGACTGTGTTGTGTGTTCCCTTTTCTCTCCCACCTGGCCCCAGGAAGGCACCCCCTCCTCGCCTGCCAGTACTGGGTGCCTCGGATCCAGCTTCTCTTCTGCGCTGAGGACCCACGCGTGTTCACGCAGCGTGTGGTCCAGGCCAACGCCCTGCGCAAGAACACAGAGGCTCTGCTGCTATACAATCTGTACGTGGACTGCATGCCCTCTGAGGGCCACCAGCTCATCAATGAGCAGAGCCTGAGCAAGATCAAGCAGTGGGCCATGAGCACACCCCGGATGCGCAAAGGGCCCTCGTGAGTCTCCACCAGACCCTTCGTTATGCCCACTTCCTCCAGGAGCCCAGGGGGCAATGCTCCCTCCGTGCTCACCTGTGGGCCATGTTGCCCACTGCACTGTGGACTTCTTGGCCCCAAGTCATGTCTTTTTCATCTCCAGATCTCTCATTATCAGTATCAACTCATGGATTCTTATTCAAAGGGACAGAACCTGTTACTACTGTTTTTTATTTTGGTGCCCAAATTGTCCCAGATTTGGCCAGAGAGAGCCTCCTCAAGCTGATATATTCCTATCGTTCTTTGAGTGTGTCTTTAATTTGGGGCATAGCAAGAAGTGCCGGGCTCATCTTGTACTTCTCCAGACCCAGCCCTGAAATCAGCTATTTCTCCAAGAACCCCTGGTTCCTTTCAGTGGGGGAGTTTAGAAACCAAGATCTGGGCGTTAGATATGCTCATTGCTGTGAGGCTCTTAGGCCAGACAAATCTGGGAAATATATATATTATTATACTATGTTATACTATTATTATATTACATTGCATTAAATTGCATATTACACCCCCCCCCCCACACACACCCATGTCTAATTCTTTCTGTCTGTTAAAAACCATGGGTTCCTAATGATACCTTCAAATTGACCCCAACACCACATGGCTCACTCTCACTTATACATATTTCTTACTTCTTTCTCCAGAAGAAAACTAGCTCCCGTTGTTCATAGTGTATTTATTTGCTCAGTCCTAGAATATACAGAAAGTAATTTCAAACTGCTAATTCATACTCTTTGGAAGAAAAACCTTACTAAGTAGACTTTGATACAGTGTTCTTTGTCTCTTTACCCTGGGGGCATTTAGTATTAATGTCGCTATATTCAAGCGACTTGGTTTAGTTCTCCACCCCCTTCAGTGGGATATGTTTATTTGATGAAATACAATGTGGTGGTGGTCCATTTGTTTTATGTATATAATGTATATATTCTATGTATCTGTTTCTCTCACTGATATGTAGTATTCATAAAGGTATACTCGGATCTGTCACTCTCCACCCCCATTCATTCTATCCTAGCCACATCTTCCCCTGTCCACCCTGTCCCCACCACATGCCCATAGGTAACCAGTAGCACTAGCTTCTGGCTTATCCTTTCTGTATCTCTTCTTGTACAAATGAGCATGTATATTTTCTTTTTTTTTTTTAATTTTTTTTAACATTTATTTATTTTTGAGACAGAGAGAGACAGAGCATGAACGGGGGAGGGGCAGAGAGAGAGGGAGACACAGAACCGGAAGCAGGCTCCAGGCTCTGAGCCATCAGTCCAGAGCCCGATGCGGGGCTCGAACTCACGGACCGTGAGATCGTGACCTGAGCCGAAGTCGGACGCTTAACCAACTGAGCCACCCAGGCGCCCCCAAGCATGTATATTTTCTTATACGCCATTCCTTCTTACTTGAAGGGCAGCACACTATAGATATCCTTTTGTCCTTTGCCTTTCTCACTTACATACATCCTGGACATCAGTCCCTACTAGTTCACTGAGATTTCCTTCATCCCTTTTTTATGGCTGCATAGTAGTCTATTGTGTGAATGTGCCCTGTACCATCATTCACTCAACCATTCTCTAATATATAGGCATTTAGGTCATTTCTGACCGTTTGCGATTACAAACAGTACTGCAGTGAAAAACCCTGTGCATTTATATGTTCATATTGTCCCGGGGATAGCTTCAGGGTAAATTGCGAGAAGCAGGATCGCTAGGTCAAAAGATAAGAGCAGATGTAGTTTTTCAGCTGTTGCCAAATTTCCCTCCGCAAGCGTTGTGCCATCTCGCTTACCTGCCAGCAGTGTGTGAGCACCATTCCCCCCACAGCCTTGCCAAGAGTCTGTTGTCATGCTGTGTGATTTTCTGCCAGTCTGGAAGATAAGTAAGGTAAATCCGTCTGAAGTGTTATATGTGAGGCCATACGTGTTTTCCATCTTTTCATGTGATTAAGGGCACCTTTTACATATTTTTGTGACTCGTCTATTCATGTCTTTTGCCCATTTTTTTCTCTCAGGCTTTTGGGCTTTTTCCTCCCACTGATTTTGAGTTCTTTCTATATTAGGGATATCCTTCATCTGTGATGTATGTTGTAAATATTTTCTCCTGGTTTGTCAGTTGTATTTTGACTTTGCTTGTGGTAATTTTTGTAATATAACTTGTAAAATATTTATCTAATCAATGTTGTTAATCATCTCTTCTATTACATCTGGATTTTGAGTCACAGTTAGATGGCCTTTCCCCACCGTGAGGGTTTCTTCTAGTACTTGCATGGTTTCATATCCTTGTTCCATCCTTATTTTTTAATGTTTATTTATTTATTTTTGAGAGAGAGAGAGAGAGAGAGAGAGAGAGAGAGTGCATGTGAGCAATAGTGGGGGAGGGGCAGAGAGAGAGAGAGAGAGAGAGAGAGAGAGAGAGAGAAATCCCAAGCAAGCTCCAAGCTTTCAGCCCAGAGCTGCTACAGAGCTCTGTCTCATGAATGTGAGATCATGACCTGAGCCAAAATCAAGAGTTGAACTCTTAGCCAACTGAGCCACCCAGGAGCCCATCCTTATGTATGGTATGTGGTATGGATCCAATTTTATCTTTTTCTAAATGACCAGCATTTATTAAGTGGTTTATTAAACACCCATCAGCATTTATTAAAACCTCCGTCTGTGTCCCAGTGATTCAAGATGCTACCTTTTTCATACAGTAATTTTCAGATGCAGTCAGGTCTATTTTTGGACTTTCTGCTCTCTTCCACTGTCCCATTTGTCTATTTGTGCAGTTGGACTGTGGTTTAATTATGGATGTTTTACAGTATTTTTTAATGTCTTGTAGGACCAGCCCCCACTTTTGTAGCTTTGCCCTTTCAGTGTTTTCTTGGCTATTCTGGCATGTTTTATTTGTTTGTTTTAACTGGTTATTTCTTAAAACTATGGCAAAATCGACATAATGTAAAAATTACCATTTTAACCATTTTTAAGTGTGCAGATCAGTGGAATTAAGTGCATTCACATTGTTGTGCAACTATCACCACCATCCATCCACAGAACTTTGCGAAACTCTGTACTCGTTAAACAGTAACTCCCTATTCCCGTTGCTCTCCAGTCCCTGGCAACCACCGTTCTACCTTCTGTCTCTGTGAATCGTACAGGATTTGACCTTTTGTGTCTGGCTTATTTCACTGAGCACAGTGTCTTCTCGGTTCATCGCGTTGTAGTGTGCGTCGGAATCTCTTTCCATTCAAAGGAAAAAAAATCCTTTTAATGTTCCATTGTATGCATGTACTGCATGTTAGGTATCCTTTCATCTGTTGATGGGCACTTGGGCTGCTTCCATCTTTTGGTTCTTGTGCATAATGCGAGTATAGGTGTACAAATCTCTCCTTGTGTCCCTACCTTCAGTTCTTGTGGGTGTATGCCCAGAAGTGGACTAGCTATCCATATGATAATTCTATTTGTTGCTGTTGTTTAGTTGTTATTTCGTAATCATAATGTTAACTCTGCAATCTAACTAGATTTGAAGGGGGGTAAGGAAAACACGGAACCAAAGAGCTGCAGTGAGAGCACTGATTATAGGCTATTATGAGCATATGGGAGAAGGAACAGTCTTGTAGTTAAGAGAAAGCACACGTCAAATTTATTAGGGTTGTCCACACTTGGCAATGGTGAGCTTCTTGCCGGTCTTGCCATCCCTGGACCCAAAGCACTCCTTGGTTTCCATGGTATTTATGCCCTCTCTCACCTTGCCGAAGGTCACATTCTTGCCACCCAAACATTCAGTCTTGGTAGTGTGAATGAAAAACTGGGAACTGTCTGTGTTGGGTCCAGCAATTGCCGTAGATGAGACACCAGGATCTGTGTGCTTCAGGATGAAATTCTCATCATCAGGTTTCTCCCTCTAGATGGACTCGCTATCAGTGCTGTTATGACATGTGAAGCCACCACCCTGGCGTATAAACCCTGGAATAATTCTGTGAAAGCAGGAACCTTTATAAGCAAATCCATTTTGCTCCAGTCCTCAGAGCACAAAAGTTTTGGGCTATATTTGGAACTTTGCAAATGGCTCAAAGGATACGTGGCCCAAGGGCTCATGGTTGATGGCAAATGTCAAAGACCATCATGGAGTTGACCGTGACGGGGTGGCACAGGGCAGCTCTTGGTGGCGTCAGCAGTATTTGCAAAGCCCTATTTTTAATTTTTGGGACAGCATCATCCAGCTGCCTTAGCAGCTGCACTGTTTTATATTCTCACCAGCAGGGCACAAAAGTTCGAATTTCTTCACATCCTCACCCAATGTTTCTTTTCTTGTTGTTTTCTCTGTATAATAGTCATCCAAATGGATGTGAAGTGGTATTCCATTTTGGTTTTAATTTGCATTTCTCTAACAATTAGTGATGTTGGCATCTTTTCATGTGTTTATTGGCCATTTGTAGATCCTTCTTTGGAGAAATGTCTATTAACAATCTTTGCCCATATCTGAATCTAGTTGTTTGGTTTTTGTTGTTGAGTGTTATGAGTTGTCTATATATTCTGGATACCAATCCCTTATCAGATATGTGATACTTTCTCCCATTTCATGGTTTGCCTTTTTATTCTGTCTATCGTGTCCTTTATGTTACCAGGACACAAGGCTTTTCATTTTGATGAATTCTGATTCGTCTTTTTTTCTTTTGTTCCCTTTGTCATAGCCAGGAGATCATTGTCAAGTCCAGTATCATGAAGCTTTTCCCGATGTGTTCTAAGAGTTTTATAGTTTTAGCTCTTACATTAGAGTTTTGATCCATTTTGAGTTAATTTTTGTATATGGTATTATGTAAGAGTCCAACTTTCTTCTTTTGCATGTGGATATCCAGTTTTCTCAGCACAATGTGTGGAAAAGACTGTTCTTTCCCCCATTAAATGGTCTTGTCACCCCTGTAAAAAATCATTTGACCCATATATATTCCAGAAGTTATTTCAGAACTATTTATTCTATTCCTTTGGTCTATATGTCTTTATGCCAGCAGTATACTGTTTTGATTACTGCAGCTTTACAGTAAGTTTTGAAATCAGGAAGTGTGAGTCTTCCCACTTTGTTCTTTTTTAAGATCGTTTGGCTATTTGGGTCCCTTGAGATTCCATATGAATTTTAGGATGGATTTTTCTATTTTTGCAAAAAATGTTGTTGGGATTTTGATCAGAATTTGCATGCTTATTTTCCCATGAGCCTTGTATCAAATCCTCTAGGTCCAGTTTAGAAACACTTAGTATTTTTGATGGGGTTTCATTATATTCTTGAACTGTCCTATCCAAGAACAAAGAATGTTCATTCATTTGTTCAAGACTACTTTTGGGAGCACCTGGGTGGCTCAGTTGGTTGAGTGTCCGACTCTTGATTTCAGCTCAGGTCATGATATCAGCATTGTGGGATCAAGCCCTGTGTCGGGCTCTACGCTGAGTGTGGAGACTGTTTAAGATTCTCTCTCTCCCTCTACCCCTCTCCCACACTCATGCGTGCGCTCTCTCTCAAAAAAAAAAAAAAAAGAAAAAGAAAAAGACTACTTTTGTGTCTTTCAGGAATGCTTTACATTTTTCTCATATAGGTTTTGCATATTTCTTATTATTTTGTCTTCTTTGTTGCTATTATAAATGGGATTTTCTCTACTATTGCTCCTACTGATTTTTGTAGGCTAATTTTATATCCTGTTACAAACAATCCTTACTGAATTGTTTGAATGTGTTTTATTATTGATTCTCCAGGGTTTTCTTATATTTTTCTTTTTTTTTAAGTTTGCTTATTTAGATAGAGAGAGCACGAGCAGAGGAGGGGCAGAGAGAGAGGGAGACAGAGAATCCCAAGCAAGTTCCGCACTGTCAGTGAAGAGCCCAACATGGGGCTTGAACTCAGGGCCTGAACTCACAAAACTGTGAGATCATGACCTGAACTGAAATCAAGAGCTGGGCACTTAACTGGCTGAGCGTCCCAGGCACCCCTCTCCAGGACTTTCTAAGTATACATTACCTGTAAACAGAGTTTTACTTTTTCTTCTCCAGTTCTTATTCCTCTAATCACTTTCTCTTGTTTAATTGCATTTTCTAATACTTCCAGTACAATATTGAATAGTAGCGGAGATGGTAGGCATCCCTACCTGTTCCTAATATTAGTGGAGGTACCTCTAGTAAGTTTCCCCCTTAAGAAAATTCTAACTTTAGGGGTGCCTGGGTGGCTCAGTCGGTTAAGCCTCTGACTTTGGCTCAGGTCATGACCTCTCAGTTTGTGAGTTCAAGACTTGCACTGGGCTTTCTGTTCTCAGTGCAGAGCCTGCTTTGGATCCTCTGTCTCTCTCTATCTTGGTCTCTCTCTGTCTCTGTCCCTGCCCTGCTCTCATTCCCTCTCTCTCTCTCTCAAAAATAAACATTAAAAAAAAAGAAAAAAAAATGCTAGCTTTGGGACTTTATTTAATGTATCCATTGAAACTTCTATTTTCTTAAGTGTTTATCACAGCCTTTAAAAGTACCTATGGAGAGGGATGCCTGGGTGGCTCAGTTGGTTAAGTGTCTGACTTCGGCTCAGGTCATAATCTCATTGTTCATGGGTTCAAGCCCTGCATTGGACTCTGTGCTAACAGCTTGGAGCCTGGAGCCTGCTTCAGATTCTGTGTCTCTCTCTTCCCTTCCCCTGTTCATGCTCTGTCTCTCTCTCTCTCTCTCAAAAAAAAAATATATATGTAATAATAATAATAATAATAATAATAATAATAATATAATAATAATAATAAAGTACTTATGGAGATAATCATATAGTTTTTCTCCTTAGATCTATTAACATTGTATATTATATTAATTGATTTCCTAATATTGAAACAATCTTGTATTCCTTTAATAAATCCCATCTGGCCATGGCGTATCATTTTTTAAAAATATGGTATTGTTGGGTTCTATTGGTTAGCATGCTTTCTAGAACTTTTGCATTGATGGAAGAGATGTTGGCCTCAAATTTTTTTCATACTGTCTCTATCAGGTTTGAAGCAACTAAAAATGGGAGGATAAAGGAATGAGGAAAGTAGATTGAAGTCAAGATTGTTATAAAGGAACATGAAGGGAGTTGAAGGATACCATTAAAACTTGACAAAACGGATATTAACAAGTTAAATTAGAAAGCAGGGGATTTGGGGCTTGCTTCATAAGAAGAATATTGATGTTTTCCTTCATTTTCCATACTCTGGAGCAATTTTTGGTGTATTGAGGCTATCTGGTTATTCCCTCCTGCAATCATTTGGACATAATGTTTTTGGTGGGATAGTTCTCTAGTAGGAATTGGTCTATTTAAGCTTATATTCCCAATTTGGGGGTCAGTTTTGGCATACTTTCTTTCTCTAAAAAAATTATCCATGTTTTCTAGGTTTTAAAATGCATTTGCATAGAATTTTGCAAAGTGGTCTCTTATGATTTAACAATTTTTTTGTTTCAATGTTGACTTCCCCTTATCACCTCCTTTTTTTTTCTTTTCAAATTTTATTTAAATTCTAGTTAGTTAACATGCTGTCACTTCTGATTGTGTAGAGTTATGCTCTCTCCCTTTCTTTGCTTTATTGAGTTACTTAGTGATTTGTTTGGTGTGTTAATTTTTTAAAAATAGGAATTTGATTTATTAACTTGACTGTTTTCTACATGTACCTCATTAATTTCTACTTTTATTATTTCCTTTCTTGTCCCTTGCTTTGGCTTGTATTTTGTATTTTGTTATGTTTATAATGTGTGTGTGTGTGCACATGCACTAGACATTTAATTCACTTATTTACATTCTTGCTTACAAATGTGTTTATAAATGTGTCTAATGGACTTTCTTCTGATAAATGCTTAAAAAATAGTCCACAGATTCTGATATGTAGTATTTCATTTTTTTAATTCCAAAAATTTAGTTTGTATTTCCCATTTCATTACAGAATTGTCTAGGGGCACCTGGGTGGCTCAGTCAGTTAGGCATCTGACTTTGGCTCGGGTCATGATCTTGCAGTTTGTGGGTTCAAGCCTGGCTCTCTGCTGTCAGCACAGAGTCCACTTCAGATCCTCTGTCCCTCTCTGCCCCTGCCCCTGCCCCACTCCCTCTTCCTCTCTGTCTCTCTCTCAAAAATAAATAAACATTAAAAAAAAAGAATTGTTTAAAATTGTTTAACAGGTTTCACAATTTTCCATGTGGAAAGGACTTGTTAAAATTTGTTAATAATTTTTACTTTAATTGCATTGAGATCAGGGAGTGTTATTTATAATATTTCTACTCTACAGAACTTGCTGGTGTTTTCTCTGTGACCTAATATATAGTCAGTTTTTTGCTGAACATTCCATTTGCATGTGAGAAGAGGTGTATCCCTCTAGTTAGAGTATAAGAGTTTTTATATATACATATATGCCAGAAAATCTATCTTATTATGTTATTTATGTCTTCTGTATCTTTACTTATTTTTGCCCACAGAGAGTAGTGTGTTACACTATCATTATTAATTGTGTCTCTTAGCATTAAAAAATGTCCTTGAGGACTGTGCCTGGGTGGCTCAGTCAGTTGAGCATCTGATTCTTGGTTTTGGCTCAAGTCATGATCTCACAGTTTGTGAGTTCTAGCTCCGTGTCATCAGGCTCCATGCTGGCAGTGCAGAGCCTGCTTGAGATTCTCTCCCTGCCCCTCTCCTGCTTGCACACGTGCTCTCCTCTCTCTCAAAATAAATAAATAAACTTAAAAAAAAAGTGTCCTTGATCAGGTAAAATGCTTTTTGATCAGAATTTTACTTTGTTTGATATCAGAATTGTAACCTGATTTTTTTGTTATTTCCATTTTTCTGATACATTTTTTCCCAGCTCTCTGTTTTTAGCCTTTCTGAGTTAGTTGTTTTACATAGGTCTCTTGTTATTAGCATATAGTCAGATCTTACTTTGTGAGTGAGATTAAAAATCTTTTTCTTGTAAAAAGTGAGTTAGGCACGTTCACATTTATTTATAGAGCTGGTATGTTTGATCTCAGTTCTGTATTTCCTTCTTTGCATGATGTCTTTTCTTTGTTCTTTCAACTTTTAAATTTCTTTTGGTATTTGGGAATATTTGTGTCTTATTTTAGTGGTTTCTTTTGTATTAAACCTTTTATTTTTTTTTAATTTTTTTTTCAACGTTTATTTATTTTTGGGACAGAGAGAGACAGAGCATGAACGGGGGAGGGGCAGAGAGAGAGGGAGACACAGAATCGGAAACAGGCTCCAGGCTCTGAGCCATCAGCCCAGAGCCTGACGCGGGGCTCGAACTCACGGACCGCGAGATCGTGACCTGGCTGAAGTCGGACGCTTAACCGACTGCGCCACCCAGGCGCCCCTGTATTAAACCTTTTATAGTGCCTCGAATCCCCTGCTTTCTTATTTAACTAGTTAATATCTGTTTTGTCAGGTTTCAATGGTATCCTTCGACTCCCTTCATGTTCCTTTGTAACAATCTTGACTTTAATCTACTTTCCTCATTCCTTTCTCCTCCCATTTTTAGTTGCTTTTTTCTCCTTATTATTTAATATGATATTCTTCCACTCTCATACTTATCTTTGTTTTGTTTTTATTTTTAAAAATAAAATTGATTGATTGATCGATTGATTGTAGGCTCTTTCCCAATGTGGGGCTCAAGCTCACAGCTTGCTCTATGGACTGAGACAGCCAGCAGCTCTTATCTCTGTTTTAGTCTTAAATCTACAATTAAGTGGATTAAGTGTATCAACCTTTTCTTCTGAAATTTCTCTCATCATCCAGTAGCGGAGGGTAAGGGGGGTGGGGGGTCAATCCTCTCTTTTATATCCTTCTAGGTTCTTGGCTGGGACTCTGTAATACAAGACAGGTTAGCAAAAGAAGAGCTTGCAAATTTGCATGTTTCCCTTAACATGGGAGCCTTCTTAAAGAAATGAAGACCTGAGGAGGTTAAACCTACACTAGGTTTGATGAAAAGTGGAAAGTTGTGGGGATAGTGGCAAGACAAAAAGATATGAGCTAAGCGTAGTAAACTGAGGAAAACTTAGCAAGGCCTCTTCACTGGGATTCCACTTGGCATCACTCCATCTTGGAGCTAAGGATGTCCTGTGCTCTGGGTATAAGGAGGGCACTTCTTACATGAGGGTCTTATGACCTGCTTCCAGGGAAGGCCGTTTCTCAAACTGCTCCAGCTTAAAACATTCAAGATGCCAAGATACCATATTTTGGTACCATATTTTGGGGTAGTATGTCTTGAACCTCACCAGTCTCTTGGTTGGATGAAGCTACTTTTCTAGTAGATTCCTCATAAAGGGTTCAAGGGTATAGTGTTCCTAGAGTTCTTGCATGTTTAAAACTTGACAAACAACTTGATTGGAATAAAGTTCTTGGTTCACACTTTTATTGCTTCAGTTTTTGGGTTTTGTTTTTAAATACTGCTCTTTTGTTGCCTTGCTTTGAATGTTGATTTTGAGAGACCCAGTGCCAGTCCCGCTCCCTTTCCCTTGAAAATTGTTTGATTTTTTGGCTTGGAGGCCTTGGTGTTTTTTGTTTGTTTGTTTGTTTGTTTTTGTTTTTTGTTTGTTTTTTCAACAATCTTTAAAGTCTAAGCATTTTACTAGTTTACATCTCAGAGTTGATCATTCTGGGTCAATTTTCCTTAGTACAAAATGGGCCTTTTAAATACATAGATTGAGATATTCTTTATTTCTGGAAATTTCTCTTGGATTATAGTTTTAAATATTAGCTGTGTTCCTTTATCCAGTTTTTCTTTATCAGATTCCATTATATATCTCTATCTATCTTGCTTTGCTTTTTTACCTATTTCTAATTTAACCATTTTCTGTCCCTTCTAGTTCTTTTTTTTTTTTTTTGCCTTATTTTAATTTTCTTGGTTATATTCCTTTCTTCAATGTATTTTATTATTTTTTTTTACTTTATTAAATTTTTTGACTTTATTCTTCCGTAGGCACCTCATAATTTTGCCTTCCTTCCAGAGATAATTTTGTTTCCTCCATCTTCTTGCTGTTTGCCCATTTCTGTGTTTTAGTTGTGAGTTTCAGATTCAAGGTATTTTTCATATGCCCACATACTTGTGTGGAGATATTTGGTTCAGTTTGAAGTGTTATGTTAGTTTTCCTTTGCTTTGTCTTTTTTTTTTCTTTTTTTTTTTTTTTCAACGTTTATTTATTTTTGGGACAGAGAGAGACAGAGCATGAACGGGGGAGGGGCAGAGAGAGAGGGAGACACAGAATCGGAAACAGGCTCCAGGCTCTGAGCCATCAGCCCAGAGCCTGACGCGGGGCTCGAACTCACGGACCGTGAGATCGTGACCTGGCTGAAGTCGGACACTTAACCGACTGCGCCACCCAGGCGCCCCTGTCTTTGTTTTTTCTTTGAGGGATAGGTGAGAATTTTCATCAGGTAAGGTGCTCTCTCTTTCAGTAGCTTTATGTAAATGTGGTTACTTTCACCTATTCAGTTCAGGGATTTGGGGTGATTTACAAGATTCCTAGTTCCAGGGCGCCCTCTTCTGTTAGGATAGCAAACTATTAAAATTTTTTTTTAAGTTTATTTTACTTAGAGAGAGAGAGAGAGAGAGAGAGAGAGAGAGAGAGAACAAGTGGAGGAGGGGCAGAGAGAGAGAGGGAGAGAGAGAGAGAGAGAGAGAGAGAGAGAGAGAATCTCAAGCAGGCTCTGCACAGTGCAGAGCCTGATGTGGGGCTGGAACCCACGAACTGTGAGATGGTGACCTGAGCCAAAGTTAAAACGCTTAACCGACTGAGTCACCCAGATGCCCCAGTTTGTTTGTTTTTTTAAGTCGGTGTGTGTGTGTGTGTGTGTGTGTGTGTGTGTGTGTGTTGGAGAGAGGGCTTGTCCTCCGAGTTGTTTGTTCTCTCTTATCTTGCAAGACTCTAATTTTTTACTTTTGCTTCCTTTTCTATCACCCTTCAATCTCCAAAGTACTCCTCTTCTTGTCTTTTACCTTCCCCTTTATGTCATGATGCCTTTCAAAGAATGTTATCTTGGGGGCACCTGGGTGGTTTAGTTGGTTAAGCGTCTGACTCTCGATTTTGGCTCAGGTCACGACCTCAGGATTCGTGGGACCGAGCCCCATGTCAGGTTGTGCGCTGTCATTCGGGTTGTGCGCTGACAGCGCAGAGACTGCTTGTCTCTGCCCCTCTCCCCGCCTCAAAATAAATAAAGAAACTTTAAAAGAAAAATGTTACCTTGAATGCAAGCACAGAGGCCCCTTCCTTGTCCTAAGCGCTCTGATTCTCCAGAACTCGGTCAGTGTTCTTGCAGTTGGGGTGGACTTTCTGTCTTGCTGGTAGGATCTTAGACCAAGCTTAGGGCTCCCACTGCTCCCCTCTTCTGCACAGGTTTTTTCAGACAGCCTTAGTTTTCCAGGCAGGCTGGCAGTGGTAGGGTGAGTAGTAGCTCACTGGGAACAGATGATTATTCTAAAGATAATGTGAAGTTTGGGCATTTTCTTTATTCTGCTTATGCTAAAGGTGAGGGCTTAGGGAGCGTTATTTGTCCTTTTCTTTTTTCCCCCTTCTTTCCTTTTTTTTTTTTTTTTTTTTTTTTAGAGCATGATGGGGAATTGGAATTGACGTAGCCACCATTACCTTGGTGGTCCAGAATTCCATTTCTTGAGTTTGTATCATTGGCAGTGTGTTTGGCTTTCATAACAAATATGCTGGGCTCAGATTGGCCTAGACACTAGGAGAATCCACTGTTTTGCCTGTAACTAGGAACTGGGTGCAGGATGTGCCAGCTTAGTGTGCCGGGGCTGTCTCCAGGGTGTGCTGGCTTCATCCCCAGGCGGGATGGCAGCAGCAGTTTCAGAAGCACAAAGTCCAGAGTCCACTGAGTCCTGCCATAGATTGGATTCCCTTGAAGCAGAGCCGGTTTGAGGGATTCTTATACAATTGATTTCTTGATGAAGTCCTCTCAGGAGACATCTCTAAGGGAGTGAAGGCCACAGGATGTAATGGAGGAAGCAGCTGGGCAGAGATGTGATTTTAGGAGAAGTACTGCCTCTGATCTCACAGGGAACTCTGGAGCATGAACAATACCCCAGAATTTGTCTTGAGGAAGATGGGACAAGGGGGCTTGATTTTACAGCTCGGCGTCAGTGGTTGATTATAACTGAGTCACATTCCCACTCCTAAGCCAATTAGCAGGTTGAGCTCCACCATGACCAGCTTAGACAGGTGAGATAACCCAGAGCTAACCCAGACTTGTCATCTTCCTTGAAGTCAAGTGAGAGAGGAGAGAGTTCTAGAGCAACAGTCAGGAAGTGGTTGTCAGGCAGGCAGCCATGTGTGTGGCAAGTGTCTCTCTTGTGTCAGGCACAGGGGCGCAGCAGTGAACGCACCCCATGAAAGGCCTGCCCTCCTGGGCTCTCAGTCTTGCCAGGAAGACACACAATAAGAAAATGAGGTGATTCAGGGTTTTTATAGGTACTGTGGAGACCAGGAAAGACAAGGGAACAGAGATATCATGGAGGGGCTCCTTTACATTAGATGGTCAGAGAAGGCCTCGCTGCGGTGGTAACATTTGAGTTGAGTCCTGGAAAAAGTAAGGGGAGAACAGGATGCTGACTGAGGGAACAACAGTGAATGAATGAAAGAAATGCCCTTAGGGGGTCAGGAGCATTAGGACTGGGGAGGCACGTTGGGGGCACAAATGAGGCTGCCCTCATCCAGAGGGGGCAAGGCTCGTCTTAGATAGAAACCCTAAGGGGGGAGCCTGGGCTGGTCAGGCAGAAGCAGGAGTGGGTCAACCAGGGTGTGGCCACCAGAGGAAACAGTGTATGCAAAGGCTATGAGGTGAGAGCTCAGCGCTGCCTGTGGCTGGGGTGGGGTGACCAGAGAGGAGAACAAGGAGGGGCTGGAGCTCCTCTTGGAGCTCAGGAAGAGGTTTGGCTTTATCCTAGGATGTAGGGACCCAGGGACCCAGGGACCCAGGGACCCAGGATGGATTTTTAGCAAGAGAAGGAGGTGCTTATACTTGAGTTTTGTGGGGAGTGGATTGGAATGGGCAGGGGTGAAAGTGAGGGGGCCAGGCAGGGAGGGTGCCTTGTCGGGATGACATGGAGAAGTGAGAAGCAAAACAGGCAGACTTGAACTGATGTGATGGGGAAGAGGGGGTGGCATGAAAGAGGGAGGGGACAAGGGTGATGGAGGTTAGTGGCCGGGGGCCAGGTGGGAGGTGTGCTCATGAATCCGGAAGGGAAGCCCCAAACTCATGCCCACAGGTTAACGCTAGAGGAGAGTGGGCCCCAGCCAGTCCACAGCGTGGGGGTGACAGGGTATATGGAGCCCCCTGACGTCCCTGTCCCCTCTCTCCATTGGCAGCGTTCTGGAGCACCTCAGCAATCTCTCCAGAGAAGTGAACCTGGACTATGAGCGCAGCATGAACAAAATCAACTTTGACCAGATTGTCTCCTCCAAGCCTGACATGTTCTCCTACGTGACCCTGCCTAAGAAGGAGGAGGAGAAGGTGCCCAGGCAAGGTGAGGAGCATTGGACAAAGACCCCATGGCCACCCCCCTGGCCACAGCCCTCCTGCCCTCCCTTCACAGCACCCACTGTGCTTCTTCTCCAGCTGCCTGGAGGGCTAGGGTCGGGGTGGGGGTCAATGAAGACTCCTTTAAAAACCAGTAGTGTGAGCAGGGCTGAAGGAGCCAGGTAAATGTGTACTAGGACAGCAACTGTTGAGAAATGGATGAAAGGGCTCTGATGGTCTGACTGAGGAACATGCCGCCCGCCCTTCCTCCAGTAGCAGGAGCAGGTGGCATTGCTACAGCCCCATTTGACTGGTGGCAGACTGAGTCTCAGAGTAGGACACTAGTTTCCCCAAGTCTTCCTTTCTTTGAGTTCCCTGATGCCCGTGAATTTCATTCCTGTGAAATGCCCAGGAAGCTGGGGCAGTGCATGGGCGGTGGGCACTTCAAGGGTCCTGGTGCCCACATCTCCTTCGCTTGGTGCTGGGTTATGTTGCAGCGTGGGTGGGAGTGAAGGGGGAGATGGTCTGTGACTCTCCTGCACTTCAAAGGGGTCAGTGACCCAGAGGGGCCTGGAGAGGATTCATTTACTCGCCCAGAGTGGGCAGCTCATTGCGAAGCTGTAGGGCCACTCTGGAAGGTCTTGGGAAAAGAGGGGTTCTGGGGACGTGGGTGTCTCTTTGGGAGGAGACGGGAGTTGCATCTCTCCATCAACACCCCTGATGTTGTCCCAGGCCAATCTGACACTGGCCCTCTACCGCCATCCCTGCAGGGCTGGTGAGTGTTCCCAAGTACCCCTTCTGGGAGCAGAAAGAGGATTTTACCTTTGTGTCCCTGCTTACACGGCCGGAGGTTATCACGGCCCTCAGCAAGGTGCGGGCTGAGTGCAACAAGGTGACTGCCATGTCCCTGTTCCACTCAAACCTCTCCAAGTACAGCCGCCTGGAAGAGTTTGAGCAGATTCAGTCACAGACCTTCTCTCAGGTGCGTGGTCATCAAGGGCATATAGAGGGCTGCACACAGGCCAGAGCCTTGGAGCTGACTGGCTAGTGGTGAGGCTGTGGGCTCTTGTTCTCTTTAAAACCTAGACCTTGTGGGAGGATGGGGGTGGTGCTCCCAGGAAGATGGCTCATCCCAGAGAAGAAAGGAAGCCCAAGGTAGTCACTTTCCAGCCAACCCTGGTGGCCTCTGAAGCAGACCCCTTGTGTTGGAAAGGAGAGCAGGAACCCCACATACCCCCTAAGAATTGGGGTGTGAGGGAAGAAGGGTACAGGCTTGTGGGGGATCATCACCAGATGGTCCAGAGAAAAGCTCCCCTTCTCTGTTTCATTCTGTGTCTCTCTTTCTCTGCTCATTTCCTGTGTCTCAGTCTCTGTCTCTTTCTTAGCTGGAGGAAAAGTCCTGTTTCTGCTGTCCCCTTTCCCCTTCCGCCAGAGCATCCCTGGTCCCCAGGGTCACAGGAGGGTGGTGGTTGGTAGGAGTGGGGGGAAATCCTTCTGTGGTCATCTGGGTCCTGGGACCGCCCCAGCACAGTGGTGCACGTAGCTGTGGGCAGCACGTTCCTGGGGCGGCCACCTGATGGCACCCATGGCCACTCCAGGTGCAGATGTTCCTAAAGGACAGCTGGATCAGCACACTCAAGGTGGCCATGCGTAGCAGCTTGCGTGACATGAGCAAGGGCTGGTATAACCTCTACGAAACCAACTGGGAGGTGTACCTCATGTCGAAGTTGCGCAAGATGATGGAGCTGATCAAGTACATGCTGCAGGACACGCTGCGTTTCCTGGTGCAGGACTCACTGGCCAGCTTCTCGCAGTTCATCAGCGACGCTTGCTGCAGCGTGCTCGACTGCGCTGACGACATGGTCTGGGGCGAGGACTTCATCAACAGCCCCTACAGGTTGGGGGAGGTGCCTGGTGACCCCACCGCCACTCCTTGCTAGGCCCCAGGGGCTAGGCTGGTGCAGGGTCGGGGGAGGAGGGCAGCCAAGATGAAGGTGCCCAGCACTGCCAGGTCTCAGACGGCAAGGAGAGCCTGGCCCCTGCCCTGGTGGCCAGGGAATGTCCCACCAGCTCCAGCTTGCATGTCTCTGGTGACCTTCATTTTCTCAGTCGGCAGTTACTCTTTGAGTACTTGCCATGAACCAGGTGGGGTTCTAGGGGAATAAGAGACGTATGACTCCTACTCTCACGGGGGACAGACTGCAAACAAATGAATCAGTAGCTGGTCATGGCCGATCTTGGCAGGGGGTGTGACAGACCCTGGGTGGGGCAGGGGAATTTGCCAGGGGTTCAGGGTCATCTGAATGAAGACCTGAGACTGTGAGGAAACTGGCTGCAGAGATGCTAAGGAGGGGCGCCGGTAGAGGGACCAGAGGCTCGGAGGGGGAGGAAGAACTCGGGGCGGTCGAGGAAGGAAAGGCTAGAGCTATGGCTGGAGCAGGGAGGGCCGGTCAGGATGGTGTGGGAGAAGTTGCAGTGGCAGGCCAGATCACAGAGCCTCCTGGGGTCATGGTCCGGGGCTAGATTTATTCTAAGTGTGGTTAGCGGCCACCAGAGGGGAGTTATAATCTGATTAAACGATGCTCTGGATTTGTGGGGACAAGTGAGGCAGAAGACAAATGAGACCAAGTCTCCTACCATTGTCTAGACGAGGGAGACGACAGAGGGGGCTGGGATCTCAGGGCAGCAGATTTGGGGCCATGCATGGGTGGCAGTGCTACAGGCCGGGCTGCAGGAGGATGTGCAGTGGGAGGAGGGGAGGGGAGGAGATGAGCTGACTCCTGGGGTCCGCAGCTAGCACTGAGCCCTGAGGGGAGCTGGCAGGAGTCAGGGGACACAGAATGTTTGAGATGCCCATTAAAGGTTCAGGAGGGTGGTCTAGAGTGCAGCAGGGAAGCCTGGCTGGGATCTAGGCTTGAGGGTTGCTGGTGTGTGGTGGGCATCTGAAGTTAAAGATGGTGGCCTCCCAGGGAGAGCACAGGGGCCACAAGGGCCCATAGTCTGGCCGACCTGCCCTGATGACCTCAGGACCGCATGGGGGGCCCTCCATCTCCCTGGTGCCAGCGGACCTCTGGGCAAGTGGCAGAAACGGAATAGGCTTTGGTAACTAAGTTACCAGTGTTTTTCTGGTAACAGGTTTCTGGGAGGAGGGAGGAGGCACTTCTCATGCATGGAGAAGCTTGAGAGCCATCATGCTGGCAGGAAGGGCAGAGGGCTGGGTCTGCTGCTTGCAGACCTCCTCAGGCCCCTGCCCACCGTCAGCCCAATCATTGTGCCACAGGCCCCGGAAGAATCCCCTATTCATTGTGGACCTGGTGCTGGATAGCTCAGGGGTGCACTATAGCACGTCACTGGAGCAGTTCGAGACATCTCTGCTCAACCTCTTCGACAAGGGCATCCTGGCCACGCACACGGTGCCCCAGCTGGAGAAGGTACAGCTGTAGCTCGAGGCCAGGGCCCCTGCTGCCCTGGCTGCTAGCGGCTACTGAGCTGCAGGCTAACCGTATTACAGTGGTTCAGCTTTCGTACGGGCCTCCCACCTGGCCGGCAGTGTGCTCAGCCCTTTAATTCTTGAATGGCTCACTTACTCCTCACTACAAGCTGCCCTGAGAACCATTAGCATCTCCATTTTATTGTGAGACTTGGAGAGGTCTAGCATAAGGGCACAAAGCGCCTAAGTGTCAAACCTACTGTTCAAACCGGGCTCACTCACCCACCCCTGTCACAGCCATTCTCGCCCAGATTCCACCCTCTTTATCCCACCCAGCTCCTGGCCTCTCTCTTCAGCTAAGATGTGGGTGCAGACTGACCTCCACAGGCAGGACCCCTTGTCAGAAGTCCCTACTCATCACCACACCTATGTACATCCCACTGCTCCGGGCCCAAGAGCTTCTGGAACTTCAGCCCCCTGTTGTCTCCCCTGCTGGTTAGCCAAAGCCATTGGTGACCTGGTGGCCCTGTCTGCTCCTTTCCTGGGCACTGGACCGAGTCAGGCCCAGGTAGAGGAAGACGCTACCCTTTGATCGGGCTCATGAGGCTTCCAGCCCTATATTAGTCCACAGCCCACTCTCAGAGACACCACAGCAAACCCTTTCCCTGACCCCCACCACGCTGTCTGTGATTGGCTGCACTGCTGCCCATTCTGGCTTCGGGTCTCATCTCCAATCCCTCTGCCCACCTGCCTGCCCCATGGCTCACCCCCTGCCTTTGGCTCCACAGCTGGTGATGGAGGACATCTTTATCAGCGGCGACCCCCTGCTGGAGTCCGTGGGGCTCCACGAGCCACTGGTGGAGGAGCTGCGGGCCGTCATCGCCAATGCTGTGCGCAAGGCCATGATCCCACTGCAGGCCTATGCCAGGGAATACCAAAAATATCTGGAGCTGAATAACAATGACATTACCACCTTCCTCAAGTATGTGCATGCATCTGAGGGTGTCTGTGTGTCGGTGTGACACCGGGCCACCCACTTGCCACCCTCTGCCCCTCGTGTGTGCCCACTGTCCACAGGGCCTACCAGACACAGTGCCCATCAGCCGAGGAGGTACGGGAAGTGGTGCTTACCCATCTGCGGGAGAAAGAGATCCTGGACAGCTCGCTGCCCAGCAGTATCGTCATTGGGCCCTTCTACGTCAACGTTGACAATGTCAAGCAGAGCCTGTCCAAGAAGTGCAAGGCCTTGGCCACTTCCATGTTGGACATCCTGGCCAAGAACCTGCACAAGGAGGTGGACAACGTAAGTGCCCAGCCACCTGGCCCTGGTGACTGCAACAGCACATGCACTCTTGCATACAGGGTGAGCTCCCAGGAACAAGGCGTCCCTAGGCAGGGCCAGGGTGTCTGCAGATGCCCAGGCTGATGGGAGGATCTGGAAGTCACCCTGCCTTGACCCTGTCTGTGGGGAGGCATCCCATATGGAAGGTCTCAGGGAATGAGTACTGTTAGCTCTCTCCATAGACCTGGAAAGACCTGGGAACCCCTCCCAAAGACGGGCCATTTCAGGGAACTGAGGGCATGCAAGTGCAGGCCTCAGGAGTCCCATGCATGTGTTCGCTGGACACAGGAGGCTGCGGGGGGGACCTTGGCTCCCCAGCGAGTCAGCTGCAGGGTATGGCGGGGTGGCGACAGTTACCTGTTGGGAGACACGGGGGTCCAGGAAGGAGGAGCAGGCCCCAGGAATGGCCAGGGAGGGTGCATGGCCTCCCTAGCCACTCCTCTCACCGCCAGGTCTGTGAGGAGTTTCGCAGCATCAGCCGCAAGATCTATGAGAAGCCCAACAGCATCGAGGAGCTAGCTGAGCTTCGCGAGTGGATGAAGGGCATCCCTGAGAAGCTGGTGGGGCTAGAGGTGAGGCAGGTGTAGGAGGGACCAGAGGCTGGTGTCTGGGGGCTCGGAGATCAGGAGCCGGGAGGCCAGAGGTGAGGTAGACCCAGAAGATGGAGGTTTGGAGGGTTATGAGGCTGGATGCATGGTGGACATTCAGAGCCATGCTGTCTGGGAGGCCAGACAGAAGGTATGGGTTGGGGGCTGGGTTGGGGCTCCCCAACTCCAGGCCTCGCCTCTCTGGAAGAGAGCAGCCTTTCTTTAGCACTTGACCACTTTGGGGTCCCACACACGCAGTTCTCATTACCACCTGTCCATGCAGGAGCGGATTGTGAAGGTCATGGGCGACTACCAGGTCATGGATGAATTCCTTTACAACCTCAGCACAGAAGACTTCAATGACAAGTGAGTGGGAGCTTGGCTCCCATCCCAGAGGGTAGGGAAAGAGGTGCCGAGACGCATGGCTCTCAAATATCCCTGAGGCCACAGGCTGTGTGGTTATACCAGAAATGCCTGCCAAGTTGTCAGAGACCATGGCTCCACATGGGCCAGGGCCAGGGCCAGGTGGCCAACGGGGCAGAAGGAAATCATTTGAGCCTCTTGGCCTAGGGACCCTGCTGCCCCCTCACCCTGTCTCCATTCTCTATACCATTGTCAGCCTGACACACACATGTTCACATGGGCCTAGGATCCCCTTGTTTGTGGTAGGGACCCTTTGGGATCCTTGGGAGCACTGAGTGAAGGCAAAGTCAGACCGGTGGTCAGTCCCTGGAGAGGAGTGCTTGTCTCCACCCAACTCAAGAGCCTTGTGGGAGATGGCTTTAGGTTGGAGTTTTGCTCCCAGAAACCCCTTGTCTGCCCTGCCTCACAGACTGGGGGTGCCTTCAGAATGTCAGGGCCTGGGAAAGGTTGGCACTGTCTCTGGGAAAGGTTGGCACTGCCAAGAGCCCCAAGCATCAACCCTCCAGGGCATCCTGGTGCCCAGGGTGGGCTTCCCGCAAGGTCAGCATTGCTAGGCCAGATTTAGGCAGAATCCTCGAATCCTACAGGGCCCCCACATCAGCCAGGCAAAGGGAATTGGTCTGATATGAAGGAAGTTAGCCTGGTGGCCCTGGTTGGTCACCAAGGAAATAGAGACTAAAGACTGTTGCTTTGTCTCATGGGAGGTAAGGCCCCTCCAGACCCTAGAATGTAAGAAGGAAACTCAGCATCGCCTCTCTCATTTCCAGCCCCATTCTCCCTCTTGCCCCATCACTGCACTGGGCACCTTGGACCTGCATCTCCCTGGATGCTGAGCATAGCTTCCAGACCACAGTCACAGGGCAGGGACTGCCTCCCCTGCCAGGCAGGCCTGCCCCCAACCCTGATGGTGGCAATGGCTGCCTCCAGCTCACTTCTACTTCCTGGCTGCCTGGCCCTGGCTGGCTCCAGCGGCCGCCTGGATTCCTCCATTCTCCCCTTAACCCTGGGTGTCCCTGTCTGGCCTGATCACCCTATGATTTCAGCTGTGACCTTCCCCCCATCTCCATCCCTGCACCATCCAGATGGGCTGCCAGCAACTGGCCTTCTAAGATCCTTGGGCAGATAGAGGTGGTGCAGCAGCAGCATATAGAAGATGAGGAGAAGTTCCGCAAAATCCAGATCATGGATCAGAACAACTTCCAGGAGAAGCTGGAAGGGCTGCAGGTGGGGCCAGCTGAGGGGTCTTCTAGGACTCCCTCCCCACCGCACATGTGCTCCGGGCCCAGGCCTGGCTTTATGTATGCAGGAGGGGCTATGGCAATGTTTGGTGGATGAACTGGTGGGTGGATGAAAGAACGGCTGAAAGAATGAACTGAAAGGCTGGATGGGTGCTTAGGCAGCAAGGTCCAGAAAATTCAAGGTTGCAAAGAGCCCCAGCTCTTCTGTTGTGTCCTCTGAGCCCCGGGCGGCAATGGGCACAGTGTTCAGGGTTCTGGGTCTCCCTCTGACCTTGCTGTGTTACCCTGGGGCGGTTAGCCTGCCTGTGATGGGCCAGGAAGCTGTTCACTCCAGGAGAAGAAAGTGCCCCCAGAACTGGGAAGTGTTGACGCCTAGGAACTTCGGACCTCTGTGTGTGTGTGCTGGGGGGGACGCATGCACATGGTTGGGGCCCCAGAGGCCTCTGACCCCAGCTCCTTGGCCCACAGCTGGTGGTAGCTGGCTTCACCACACATGTGGAGATTGCACGAGCACACGAGATTGCCAACGAGGTGCGGCGGGTCAAAAAGCAGCTGAAGGATTGCCAGCAGCTAGCGATGCTGTACAACAACCGCGAGCGCATCTTCGGCTTGCCCATCACCAATGTAGGACTCCTGTGGCACTCCAGCCAGCAGCCCCCAGGGCTCAAGGAAGAGCCCACAGCGTCTGTGGCCATATCTGAACCCAGCTGGGCCCTGGGTGGCAGGGCCCTGACATTTGGGGGGTGGGGCTGAGCAGGTTGCAGAGAGGGAATAGCTCAGCCCTGGCCCTCAGGGCAAGGGGACAGTTGGAACCAGGCAGGAGGTTTTGCTGAGCCACTCAGAGCCCAGAACCTGTGCGCATCAGGAAGAAGAGAGGCCAGGCCAGGGCTCATGGGGACAGGATCAGGGACAGCAGCTAGGAGTAAGGAGGGGGAGGGGACCTGGCCCAAGTTTGGACAGAGACCGGGAAGCACCCCAAGACAGCCTTGGTTTGTCTGCCCCTGTAGTACGACAAGCTCTCCAGGATGGTGAAGGAGTTCCAGCCCTTCCTGGATCTCTGGACCACAGCCTCTGACTGGCTGCGCTGGTCTGAGAGCTGGATGAATGACCCCCTGTCAGCCATCGACTCTGAGCAGCTGGAGAAGAATGTCATTGAGTCCTTTAAGACCATGCACAAGTGTGTGAAGCAGTTCAAGGACATCCCAGGTAGGCAGCCAAGCCGGCCTGTCCCCTCTTTCCCTGCCTGTGCTGGCTGTTTGTCACACCTGCCTGTTCTGCCTGGCAGCCTGCCAGGAAGTGGCCTTAGACATCAGGGCCCGCATCGAGGAGTTCAAGCCATACATCCCACTGATCCAGGGGCTACGCAACCCTGGCATGCGAAACCGGCACTGGGAGGTGCTGTCCAATGAGATCAACATTAATGTCAGGCCCAAGGCCAACCTGACCTTCGCCCGCTGCCTCGAGATGAACCTGCAGGACCACATCGAGAGCATCAGCAAGGTGGCAGAGGTGGCTGGCAAGGAATACGCCATTGAGCAGGTGGGTGGCCACCAGCAGGCCCTGCCTGAAGGCACAGGAGTTTGACAGTACTGGGCCCCATCCCTGGGGTCATTCACTAGGCTCAGGGGTTGAGGTGCATTCTATTTGGTGAGCAATCATGTACATAAAGTGCTTGGTGTGTTGTTATTACTCATTTACTCCTCTCGAATACTTCTTGGCCCAGGAAAGAGCTGATAACAGATGGGTAAATTAAGGCTCAGAAAGGTTCAGCACCTGTCCAGGGTGACATAGCCAGTAAGGGCTAGAACTGGGACCATAACTTCTTAGTTTCCTCCCAATACATGCAGCACGTGTGTGCATACCAGCTGGCCTTAAATTCGGACTAGGGCCCACGGGGGATTTGTTAACCAGACAAGCAGAGAATATTTACCAGAGGGCCACGATCAAAGCTGGACAGAGCCTGCTCTTCCCTGCCCAGTGCTGGTCATGCGGCATGTGGGCCAGCTCCTTCCTGGGACCCAGCTTTGACTCGCCTCCCACCCCAGGCACTGGACAAGATGGAGAAGGAGTGGTCGACCATCCTGTTCAATGTGCTGCCCTACAAGGAGACAGAGACCTACATCCTCAAGATCCCAGACGAGGCCTCACAGCTGCTTGATGACCACATTGTCATGACCCAGAGCATGTCCTTCTCACCCTACAAGAAGCCCTTCGAGCAGCGCATCAACTCCTGGGAGAACAAGTTGAAGCTGACCCAGGTGGGCTCTCCCTGTCCTCACTCACCCCTCCCAGCCCTCACAGAGGCAGCCCTTTATGGTGTCTGGGTGGGACTCGAAGCGGCAGAGTGCCTTGCCCAGGTTTGCCCTGCTCCTAGAGCTCTGACAGGCTTCTCTCATTCAGAGAAGAACAGCTAGTATGAGGCTGTCCATCTCTGAGGTTCGGCTGCCAGAGAAGGCAATTCAGGATGTGAGGGTAGGGCTAGTGTTTGGTCTGCTACTATGGCTGGGGAGAGGCTCGGGAGGCATCTGGTCTTGGGGCTAGCACCTTCAGTCTCAAAAATTTCTGGGCTGGATGCCACAAGGCCCTGAGGCTCCTCAGTGCCCTCTCTTCTCTGCCCTGAGCCTCCCATTTCCATTTCATTTGGAGCTGGCTCAGAGGGAGGGGGCACTGGGGACTGCCCCTCTCCGGGGCTCTCAAGGCCAAGGCAAGAGCTGTCTGCAGAGCCTTGGAGGACTGTCCTGGGGCTAGGCCTACTGGTATGATTCTTACAGTCCCTTCCCTGGGGCCTTCCTGGGAGCTGTTCAGAAACCTCCAGTGAAGGCCAGGAGCCAAGTGAGGAGGTCTTATCCGTGTGCTCCTTGGATCACTCAGAGATGCCTAAGTTCGTCGGCATTGTCCCTGGGTCTCCCTGGGTCACACTGTCCCCTCCACCTGAAGTTTCATCCCTTCCTGCCGTCCCCTCCAAGGCTCAGCATCCGGCAGCCCTCACTGACTCCCCCACAACCACCTGTTATATGGCCCCTGGTAGCTCTTACAGAGCCCATCACACTTGCTGGGCCCTTGGTGATTCAGAGGCAGAACTAGCTGTTTCATGGACCGTGGACACCTCTAGTGCAGGGACCATATCCTGTCTCCCTCTGTTTCTCACATGGGTGTGGCACAGGCCCAGCACAGAATGGCTGACACACACACATCTCTTGAGGAAAGGAATGAATGAATGAATGGAGGAATTTGCACTGATAGGAAAAGAGATAAGTCCTTAAAGAAGGATTTGGAGGTAGAAGTAGAAAGTGGCTTGTTTTGAAGTTGTCTTACTCTTGGACTCATGTTTCAGAGAGTATTTTATGGATCTCATGCTCAGGTCTCAAGACACCTCAGAGAATCCTGGGGTCATAAATCCAAAAGTCCTTCTGGGAAAGGAGACTGGTCTGACATTCCATGTGTTGGACTCTTCCCTCTGTTACTTCAGGGTTTACTGGTGTGAGTGTGTTTCTCTCGTAGGGAAGAGAGAAAGCCCCCCTGTTGGAGGCTTGGGTGTCCTGTGGGGCACTTTGACTTTATCTGGAGGGGAGGGCCTCTGTGCAACCTTTGTTCCCTGAGGTCCCGTGACTGGCAGTGTCATCTAGAGATTCACCTGTGGATGCTGGCTCTCTGGTGTCCAGTGGTCTGCTGAACACTCTGGTGGGGTGAAATCTCTAGGTCATGGAGGACAGGACCCAACTGAGACCCCAGGCCCTGACAGTCCATGCCCTCTCCAGGAGGTGCTGGAGGAGTGGCTGAATTGTCAACGGTCCTGGCTCTACTTGGAGCCCATCTTCAACTCTGAGGACATCAATCGGCAGTTGCCTGTGGAGAGCAAGCGCTACCAGACAATGGAGCGGATCTGGAGGAAGATCATGAAGAATGCCTACGAGAACCAGGAGGCGAGCTCACATGGGGATAGGAGGGGGCAGCTGGGACCACTGAGAGCCCTGGTCACATTGTTGGGAGCCTCCTGGTCTCTTCTCTCCCTGAACAAGTAAGACTGAAGGACAAGTCCTAAGTCCTGTGTCTCCCTGATTGGACTCCCCAGTCTCAAGACATACTCCTCAGAAACACAACAGTTGGTTTTCTTCTTGCAGATTTGCAGTCTACATTAGCATTTTAAAGTCTCTGACAAGTCCTGCAACAAATCAAACTCCTTGGCTTTGTTTAACCCTAATGTTTTTGACTATAGACTTTTTTTCTGTGGATTGACAGGGGTGATGAATGTGGGCCCTGGCTCAGGGCCATTTTCCTGCCCTCTTTCCTTTCCAGTTCCTATTGGTGGTCTCTGGCCAGTATGCATGCCCTCTGAGCCCACCTTGCTGTGTCCCAGTTTGACCATGCTAACTTTTTTTTTTTTTAATTTTTAAACATTTATTCATTTTTGAGAGATAGAGACAGAGTGTGAGCCAGGGAGGGCAGAGAGGAGACACAGAATCCAAAGCAGGCTCCAGGCTCTGAGCTGTCAGCACAGCGCCGGACATGGGGCTCTAACTCACAAACCACGAGACCATGACCTGAGCCGAAGTAGAACGCTTAACCTACTGAGCCACCCAGGTGCCCTCTGACCATGCTCGCTTCTACTTTCTGTCTGGCCCGGGCCATGCAGGTGATCAACGTGTGCTCTGACCAGAGGCTGCTGGACAGTCTGCGGGACTGCAACAAGCTGCTGGATATGGTGCAGAAGGGCCTCAGCGAGTACTCGGAGACCAAGCGGGGCGCCTTCCCCAGGTGGGCACCACCTGGCCCGTGTCCACTCAGGTAGTATCTGCCCACGAGGCTGGGGCACAGAGGCTGCCTAACCCGCTCCCTCACCCTGTTCCCCTGGCAGATTCTACTTCCTGTCAGATGATGAATTACTTGAGATTTTGTCCCAGACGAAGGACCCCACAGCCGTGCAGCCCCATCTGCGCAAGTGTTTTGAGAACATCGCCCGGGTGGGTAACGGGGCCTGGGGCTCAGGCCTTGGAGTTCTGGGGCACCTTCCCAAGGAGGACAGCTCTTCTCTGGCCCCAAATCCTTTTAGCAGGAAATGAGGTGACGAATGCGATTCCTGGCCTTTGGAGACAGCTGGGGCCTGTGGGAGGAAGGGCAGCTGTAGAACCCCCAGCTCAGGGGAGTTCTGTCCCTCTAGTACACTGAGGTGCTGGCTGGGCCAAGAGACCCAGGAAGCCGAGGCTCCTGAATCACCTCATCTCATCTGTGTCTCCAAGGGAGGTCACACAAGCCTGTGCGAAAGGGGGACACACAGCACAGGCTCCGCCTCCTTCCCCAAGTGGGCTGGGCCGCAGCTGGGGACAAGGCAGGCCCATCCCGCACACATGCAGTTGAGGGAGTGGGTGGAGGGGGCAGGGCCAGCCCACCCGGCACACAGTGGGTAAGGCCTCTCTTGCCCCGCCCCTGCCCACAGCTGCTGTTCCAGGAGGACCTGGAGATCACACACATGTACTCAGCAGAGGGTGAAGAGGTAAAGCTGTCCTTCTCCATCTACCCATCCAGCAACGTGGAGGACTGGCTGCGGGAGGTGGAGCGCAGCATGAAGGCCAGCGTGCGGGACATCATCGAGAGGGCCATCAAGGCCTACCCCACAGTGAGCCGTGCCTCCCATGCCGCCACAGCCTCTGTGCCCCCCTGCTCCGTCACGGGGCTGCCTGCCTGCCGGCCGGCCTCATCCTCAAACTCTGCCTTGACCACTGCTGCTCGCAGGAGCAGGAGCCAGGGGCTCTCTGGGGGCAGGCAGTCCTTGAGGCTACTGGAGGAGGAGTCTGAAAACGCTCCCAAAATGAGACATGCCCCTGATAATAACCAACCACTGTGGTTGTGTTTCAGGCACTCACTGTGAGCCTGGCCTGGCTGGGGCCCTCCCCCATATTATCTCCCTCAGTCCATGGTCGGCAGCTCGCCTAGGTGTTAAGCCTTATCGTATAGAGTCAGTTCAGAGCCGTTCTCTGCCCAAAGGCATGTGATTTGACAGTGACAGTCAGGATCTGAACCCAGGACTGTGTGTTCCCTGAACCTAGGCTCCCACCCCTCAACTGCAAGGTCTCCTCTGCTGAGGAAATGATGACTCTGCCCAAATGACTCTGCCAGGAGGCCTAGAGCTTAATGGCTTCTCTGCTTCTGAGGCAGAATTAACTACGTGGGCCTAGAAGCACAGATGAAGTTGAAGCGAACAAGAGGATGCAGTGTTGGGGCTGACAGCCGCCTGGGTCAGCCCTGCCTATGTTATCTTTCTAGATGCCCAGGACCCAATGGGTTCTAAACTGGCCTGGCCAGGTGACCATCGCTGGATCCCAGACCTACTGGACCATGGAGGTGGCAGAGGCCCTGGAGGCCGGTAATCTCAGTAACAAGCTGTTCCCCCGGCTTGCTCAGCAGGTGGGAGATCACTATCTGCTCCCCACCCCCCCCCACCGTGCACCCCTTACCCTGGGAGAACCCAGTCCCTCGAGGACATTTTCCTATATTGATCCTGTAAGGGGTCTGGAGTGAGATCTAAAGAGCAATAGGCCAGACACCTCCAGAGATGAGTGTCTCAGAACCAGCCACTGGTGGGAGAGACTGGAGGTCTGAGGAGAGTTCTGAGCCCAAGCAAGTGCCCCTCTCCTGATGGTCAGTGAGAGAGTCACACACCTGGGGCCTTCTTGCACTGTGCCGAGGGCTCTCCTTAGTCTGTACACCGGCTCCTCACCACACCCCTTCCTCAAGCCCCTTGCCAGGCTCCACCAGCTGGCCCTCAGAGGCTCACATGACACTGTATGCTGCAGGGAGGCAGATGCCATGCATGTGCCTCTGCTTTTATCTGCTCTCCTGCCAGACTTCCCAGGTGGCCAATGTCCTGCCTGCCCTCTCCCTGCCTAGTTCTGTGCCCCTTCCCATCCTAGACCATAAGAGGCCCCCAGAATAGAGACTATTCCTGGCAGAAGCCCACCATCTGTGCAAGGGAGGGGAAACCTACCTGCAGTGTGATCATGCCAATATCTGACAGTGTCCCCACGCTCCTGCAGCTCAGTGACCTGGTGGCCCTGGTGCGGGGGAAGCTGTCCCGCATGCAACGAGCTGTGCTATCAGCACTAATTGTCATTGAGGTCCACGCCAAGGATGTGGTGAGCAAGCTGATCCAGGAGAATATAGTCAGTGTGAATGACTTTGAGTGGATCTCACAGCTGAGGTGAGGATGCAGGGGCCCCTGGGCCCGGCCGTATCCAGGGCCAGGGCAGGGTGGAGAGGCAGTCTACATTAGGCCCTGGCACAAGCTGGGCAGGGGGCCTTGATGCCCTCATTCCCCACCTTGCCTTGGCCACATACCCAGTGGCCCATGGTCCCCATGACCCGGGAACCCATCTCCCTGAAATGCCAGGTACTACTGGATGAATAACAACCTGTACATCCGGGCTGTGAATGCCGAGTTCATCTATGGCTATGAGTACCTAGGCAACAGCGGGAGGCTTGTGATCACGCCCCTGACTGATAGGTGAGCATCCCCCTCCCCATGTACCCTTCTACCCTGGGAGCCTCCCTCCAGCTCTGGCTGGCCTAAGAGTTTGGGGACCACAAGGTACTATCAGTCATCAAAACAGCGGAAGGTTAGGAGCAGGGGTTTCAGGTTCAAAACCAGTTCTGCCCATCATAGGCTGAGGGACCTTGAACAGGTGACTCAACCCTACATGCCCCAGTTTCCTCTGCAGCTTCCTCAGGGTGGTTATGAGAATTTCGCCAGCCAAGGTCTAAAGCTTTTAGCCACACATGTGGCACTCAGTAAACATCTAACGGATGAGCTTTACTAATTTCATCAGTGAAAGCCTTCTTTCAACGTACCAGAAAAATTGATCTTGAGAGAAACAAGATCCTGTTCCTTTTGTACAGTGAACAATTCTCTTCTAAAATGATCAGTCATTTCCTCTGGCCACTTGTACTTAGCAGCAGTTGAATTTTCAAGTTGGGTTTTGAAGAAGGAAAGTGAAGTGTGGTCAGAGGTCAGCCATCCCAGCAGGTCCCTGAGCAAAGCTCTGCAGGGTCATGGGGCCAAGTGGGGGAAGCACTGGGCAGGTGGCCGAGGGCCCCAGTCCTGACCCCAGCAGCCAAGGCTGGGCACACGTGGGGCCCTGACAGGAGGGAGAAGCAAGAGCCACTATCCACGAGGCCCAGCACAGGAAGGCTCTCTCTCCCTATGTCTCTGGGAATCCTGAGGAAGGAGCATGGCCCATGCCTACCTCCTCTCACTCCTGCAGGTGCTACCTGACTCTGACCGGGGCCCTGCACCTCAAGTTTGGGGGTGCCCCAGCTGGCCCAGCTGGCACAGGGAAAACTGAGACCACTAAAGACCTGGGCAAGGCCTTGGCCATCCAGACAGTGGTGTTCAACTGCTCTGACCAGCTTGACTTCATGGCCATGGGCAAGTTCTTCAAGGGCCTGGCCAGGTGAGGCTGGGCATGAGGTTGGTCCAGGACAGGGCAGGAAGGCTGACCTCTCCCAGGGACACTGCCTGAGACTCCCAGGAGCATCACAGGGCGGAGGAGGGGACAGGATGGAATAATAGCAGTCAAAGACTCCGTCCCTAATGGGCACTGGGCTGAGGTGGTGGGTGTTGGGAATATGTCCAAGCTGGCAGAGATGATCATTGTAAGCTTCCTCTCAGCAGAGTCACAGGGGGCTTTGGAGATGTCAAGTGAGCTCTGAGCTCATATCCCCCCATTGTTCTTACCTCATTCAGTGCTGGGGCCTGGGCCTGCTTTGATGAGTTCAATCGCATTGATATTGAAGTGCTATCTGTGGTAGCCCAGCAGATCACCACCATCCAGAAGGCTCAGCAACAGCGTGTGAGCATCCGGGGTTCCACCACCACCCCATGCCTCCCTCAAGTTACCACCGCATCACTTCAACTATCCCCAGCATGCCCACGCTGCCACGTGGCTCCTCATACCGGCGGCATCAAAAGCCAGGCACTTAGGCCTGCCCTGAGCCCAGCCTGTCTCATCTCACAGGGGACTGGGCAGTCCCACTCCCCCTTGTGGAACTGTCCCTGAGGGGCTTTTGTAGCCAGTCAGAGAGCCCACGCCCTCGCCCCACTCCAGGTGTAACTTTCAGGCCGGCTGTGGTGGAGGAAGGGGTCCCTTATGGACATCCTGACCCTTATGGAAAGCCCCAGCCATTTGTCCCTTCTCTAGCCTCATTCAGAGTGGCCAGAGTTCTCCTCCTGGAGACAAGAACTGGGAGGCTGGCAGGTGCCCAACCCCACCCCAGTAGGGTGCTGGGTCCTAGTCAGAGCTGAGCTTGCCCAAGTCTAGGAGAACCAGTGTCAGGAACTGGGGGTAGGGTGTGGGTAGCAGGAGATATGTGAAGACCTCAGGGAGCCGGGACCTGGGAGGCCGCTGGTAGCTACCGGGACCAGAGGTCTTAGGTCAGATCCTGAGGAGCCAATCCTCTCTCCTGGGCTGAGCAGCTATAGCTGGGACAGGGCATCCACAGGGAACAAGGGGCCCATCCAGAGAGGAGGCAGGTGAGTCAACCCCTCCCCTCCCCCCACGTAGGTGGAACGCTTCATGTTTGAAGGTGTTGAGATCCCACTCGTTCCATCCTGTGCTGTGTTTATCACCATGAACCCAGGATATGCTGGTCGCACTGAGCTTCCTGATAACCTGAAGGTGAGTTTGGGCATAGGGCAGACCTAGTGACTTCTCAGGGTACTGGAAAGCCCTGCAGCTGTGGCCTCAGAGGTGCCATCAGGGATGATGACCCCCGTGGCAACCCTCCTGCCCAGTGTCCTGAGACCCACCCCCCAGCCATGGAGAGGAGACCCCGGGCTCGTCCTCAGGTTTGGGAGAAGTCAGGGGTCAGGTTCAAGTCAATACGAAGGACCGATTTCTAATGAGTAGAGTGGTCCAGTCACAGGGGAGGATACACCTCAGCTATGGCAGGCAAGATGCAGAGGGGAATCCAAGCATCGGTGAGGCAGGAGGGTAGTGAGGCTGCCTTCTGAGAACCAGGCAGTCCAGAGAGTGAGTTGTGGTCTGGGAGGGGAGGCCTGCTTCTCCGTTCACGTGTGCACTCCGTGCCCCAGGCGCTCTTCCGGCCTGTGGCCATGATGGTCCCGGATTATGCCATGATCGCGGAGATCTCCCTCTACTCCTTTGGCTTCAACGAGGCCAGTGTGCTGGCCAAGAAGATCACAACCACCTTCAAGCTGTCTTCCGAGCAGCTCAGCTCCCAGGTGAGGAGGCCCTGCCCCGACCAGGTTCCAGGGTGTGAGAGCTGCCATCTGCTCCTGGTGAGCCCCATAGGATGAGAATTACATCCCCACTTCTCAGCTGAGGGCTAGTTCAGATGCAAGGGAGGGCCAAACATTAGGAAACCAAGGGCCACACAACCCAAGGCTGAGGAACAAGTACACTGGGTCTTACGGGAGCCCCGCTTCCCCCCAAGCCCCGCACCGTGGGCCATCCATTCGGCATGCTGAGCCCAGCTTCTGGGACAGCTGCAGCGGACACCAGTGCGGACACCAGCACTGGTGGGTAAGCTTTCCTGTTTGGCTCCTTTCTCAGGCAGGCTCCCCTTTGCAGTGGCAGAGATGAGCCAAGCTCTGGGCTTACATGCTGCCCGCTTAGTTTCTCTTTCTTAAGAGTTGTAGAAAAAGTCCCTGGTGTCATCCTAATGAGCCCCTTCTGGGTGACCTGCTCATGCATGAACACCAGTCACTGTGGCCAGGGGGAAGCCGTGCGGCCTTTGGCCAGGGGTGCCCCCCAAAACCCACGTGCTGGAGGAGATGCAGTCTGTTCCCAGGAAAAGCAGCAGCTGCCCGCCACAGTGCAGCCCGGAAGCCAGAACCCCTACACACCTTCTTTGTAACCGTCCACTTCCAAAGATGCTGCCCTCCCGTCAGACTCACTGTACCCATGTGGTTCTGGAAAGGCAGTCAACCCTTCTCAAGTGCCAGTGACTCAAAGTGTAGCCCAGTCTCTTCATCCTGCTCCAAGTCTGAGACTTCTGGGAAGTGCGCTGGTCCGTGGGTCAGGTCCAGATGTAGCTCTCATGGTCTGGCCTCATAGACAAAAATGGTAAATTTAAGGGGCACCTGGGTGGCTCAGTCGGTTAAGCGTCCTACTTCGGCTCAGGTCATGATCTTGCAGTTCATAGGTTCGAGCCCCGAATCGGGCTCTGTGCTGACAGTTCAGAGCCTCGAGCCTGCTTCAGATTCTGTGTCTTCCTCTCTCTCTGCTTCTCCCCTGCTCATGCTCTCTCATACTCTCAAAAATAAGCATTAAAAAAAGAGATAAATTTAACTATTTCCAACATACCTGCCATATAATGGAGAGAAACAGAACCAGTAAGTAGCAAAGAGAAAAGCCTTGGTCTTCCGGTGGGTCCTTGTCGTGTGGCTGAAAGGGTGGGTCCAGAGAGATTTAAGAGATAATGTTAGAAGGCAGCTCAAAGGCCCTCAGGGCCAACCCTATTGTGGCACTAATGGGAACTCCTTTCACATTTTTTTCCTCTCTGCCCCTGGTGCAGTGCTGGGACTGCAGGACTCTGCCTGGGTCGGAGTCCTCATCCTCAGGGGCCAAAAGTTGAGCAGGGGATGCAGAATAAGTAAACTTGTGAAGGGAGAGGGCTGCTGGGATGGTAAATAGAAGGTGCCAGAGGAGTGCAAACGAGGGCACCTGGCTCAGGCTGGGGCATGTGGGCAACCACAGATAGCTGTCGGGGGAAGTGACATTGTAGCTTCCAGCTGGGTGAGGGCCAGGTACCAGGTGGGAGACAGAGCGTTCCAGGCAGAAGCCCCCAAAGGGACAATGCCCACCCACCCTTCCTCCTGTGTGGTGGTGACAGGATCACTATGACTTTGGGATGAGAGCTGTGAAGACAGTGATCTCGGCTGCTGGCAACCTCAAGCGAGAAAACCCCAGCATGAATGAGGTGAGCTCCATCCAGCAGCACGCCCAGGCGGGCCTCCAGGATGACTCAAGAGGGGCCAGAGGCACAACCGACCTGCGTCCCCTGAAGGCCCCACTGGCCTCTGCTGCAGGAGCTGATATGCCTCCGGGCTATCCGAGATGTGAACGTGCCCAAGTTCCTGCAGGAGGACCTCAAGCTCTTCTCTGGGATCGTATCAGACCTGTTCCCCACCATCAAGGAGGAGGAGACTGACTATGGCATCCTGGACAAGGCCATTCGCCAGGTCTGTGAGAAGAACAACCTCAAGGATGTGGATGGTGAGCCCCTGGCCCCTGCCCTCACAGTGCTGGGGTGGCCATCCCGGGGTTCCAGGGCAGGGGCGCAGAGACAGGGCAATACTGCCTCAGGCCAAGAGTGCCACAGGCTGGGGACTGCCAGCGGTCCCTGCCCCAGCCTTGTCTCCACTAGAAGCTTCAGGTGATAGATGTCTAGGAAAATGTCCTCTGTCCCAATCATGCTTCTGATACCAGATGTGCAAGTTTCCCAATTCTTTAGCACCAGCTGGCTGTCCCACAATTCAATTCAGTTCTGACACTAATCAGAGTCCCAAGTCCCAAGTAGTCACAAGTGGTGAGCCCCCAGGTTACCCACAAATTTTCTCCAGCTTGGCCACAAATCAGAAGTTCCATGACCCCCTCCTTAGGTTTGACCATTCACTAGAACAGCTCACAGAACTCAGGGAAACAAGTTTACTACTTATTATATAATAAAGGATATGAGCAAGGATACAGACAAATAGCCAGATGAAGAGATACATAGGGTGAGGTCTGCCCCCTTGGAGTTGGGGGTGAACCACCCTCCCAGAACATGGATGTGTTCGCCTACTAGAAAGCTCTCTAAACCCCATGCTGTAGGGATTTTTATGGAGTCTTCATCATGTAAGCATGATAAAATTTTAATTATTATCAATTATTCTCCACTTCCAGCCCCTCTCCCTTCTCTGGAGAATAGGGGAGTGAGGCTGAAAGTTCTAGGCATCTAACCATGGTTTGGTCTTTCTGGTGACCAGCCCCCTTCCAGGAGCCCACCACCAAGAGGTGCCTCATTAGAACAAAAGACATTTCTAGCACTCAGGAAATGACAAAGGTTTTAGGAGCTCTGTGTCAGGAACCAGGATCAAAGGCTAAGTATTAGAAAAGAAGATTCTCCTAGCATCCTATTTATAATGGTTTGAGGAGCTCTGCCTCAGGACCCCGGGGCAGAGACCAATGTATATTTTGCTGGTTATTTTACATTGGAGAAGCAAATCCTGTTGTCTCCCCCAGAAGTCTTGCTGTGGTCCCTCTCTCCACGTGGGGAGTAGTCACAGCACTTGGGCTCCTCTTGGGCCCTGTTCCTCCCTGACAGGAGCTCTCCTCTGCTCTGTCTTCACCTGCCTGGGGTGGGAATCACTGGGGAAATGGTGAGCTGTGGCCTGCCCACACCCACCACCCCACTTCACCCCCACCCCAACTCCCCTCTTTTGGAGCAAAGCATGTCACTCCCTTCTTCAGGACTTGCTCATACTCCTCATGGAACACAGCCCTGTTGTTGTTGGGCTAAGGAGCATTTGGGCTTTTCTTGAACTGGATTGTCACAAAAACCACCACACAGTTGGAAGAACTCTGTGGGATGCCCTCATCAATCTCCCTCTCGCCCCAACCCTCTTTCCCAATAGAAGGTGGGGGTCTCAATGCAGCCGCTGCACAGTCATGCAGCTCGAGCTCTGGTCCCACCATCCCCTAGCCTGGCTGACCTTTCCTCTCCTCCTAGACCCTCCCTGCCTGTCCTTTGTGAAGAAGGGGGGTGCTTCCCCAGGAAGTCACACCTGGCTGTTCTGGCCACCCTGGCTACACGGGGCCCTCTCTGGGGCCTGATGTGCTCATGCTGCAAGGCATGTCCCCCATGCCTTCCACTGTTCATTCCACATGCAGCTCTGATGCCCCTTCCCGCCCACCAGGTCCCAGCAGGCTTGTTGAATGAAGCCTCAAAATCTCTTGCTCATGGCTTTGGCTCAGCTTAGCCATCACTGAATGAGTAGACCATGTCTCATTAACAGGGACCCCCAGGCATGTGGTACCATAGCTCCCTGCCACTCCCCAAGCCGCTCTTGGGCCAAAGTGATATGCTCATTCTCTACCTGTGGGTCTGGCCCTCTGCCCACCACTGGCAGCTATCCCTACAGCTCTGGTCTTGGTCAGTCAAAGCTCCTGACTAACTCTCAGGTTTTGTCCCTGGGATTTTGCCACGTATTGGCCACCATTTACTCAGGGCAGTGCTTTCGGCAGGAGCTGACGTTGCTTCTGGGGCCTGTGCCAGCTGGACACCTGACCAATGGATGTTAGGGACTGATGGTCACAGTGGCAATCATGGCTGGCCATTAGCAGAGAGTCCCTACTCTGTGCCAGGCACTGTGCTCAGGGCTTCACCTGCCCCCTCCTTTGAAGTAGGCACTGTTGTCAGCCGCATTTTATAGATGAGGAAACTGAGGCTCAGGGTGACCCACCTGAGGTCACACGGAGAGCTAGTGGCAGGGCCAGGACCCAAGCCCATGCTCTGCCCCCTGGGTTCCATTTGCATGTCCCTCCAGGCTTCCTGACCAAGTGCATCCAGCTCTACGAGACCACGGTGGTACGGCATGGCCTCATGCTGGTCGGGCCCACAGGCTCTGGCAAGAGTAATGTAAGTGGAGCCAAGCCAGGCGATCCAGCACCCAGACAGTAGGCCTGAGGGTGGTGGGGCCTCAGTGGGGTCTTGGCCCCCATTTGTACCTCTGTGGCCTCTAGACTACCCCTCCTGCCCCTGTGATCTGCAACCCACTCCAGCCCTGTTCTCTGGGGAACAAGGAGGCTCACTCTTGGGTGGCTGCCTCCCCAGTGTTACAGAGTCCTGGCAGCCGCCATGACGTTGCTGAAAGGGCAGCCATCCATCAGCGGTGGTGTGTACGAGGCTGTCAATTACTACGTGCTTAACCCCAAGTCCATCACGATGGGCCAGCTGTATGGAGAATTTGACCTGCTCACCCATGAGTGGTGAGTGGTCCCAATCCCTCTGCAGTTATCACCCTGTGCCTAGGCTTCTGGAGGCTGTGAGCCATGTGTCCCCCTCCCCACCCTAGCCCAGTGGGAGGTCAGGAGCTCAGGCTCTGGAGCCCAAGTGCCTGGAACCCTATTCACCACTGCACTTCCTTGCTGAGTGACCTTCCTCACTCCCTGGGTCTTGGTGCTGTCGTCTGCAAAGTAGGGATAATAATGGCACCATGATTGCCATAGAAAATGACCTTGACATAAAGAAGATGTTTGGACAGCATGGCACATACCAAGTTTTCAGTAAATGTTGCCTGGTGTCGTGACCCCAGAGGGTTGGCGATTCCTCTCAGGGCCTCCATGCCCTGGCAGACACATGCATGTCAGGGAAAGTGCCTTGAGCTGGAGAGGGCAACTAAGTGGACACCGTCCAAATGTCAGCATGTGGGAGGCTCTTCTCTGGGGGGATTCTATTTCTCTCAATAAGTTTCCAGTCTCTGCTGGGGACTTTTGCTTGGCTCCAGTGTTCTGGGGCCCAGAGAGGGGCAGTCACCTGTCTTTCTAAATGTGAGTCTGGCCTGCTCCCACATTTCTTGTGAAGGGTCTCAGCTATACCCACTCTAGGCCTCTGCATGGGTAGGTGGGGGGCCTGGGGATCAGACCAAAAACATGTTCCCCTACCCACCAGTTTCCCTGGCATTTGGGGCCTTTGAAACCTGAGCCTTCTTGGGTTCTGTGGCAGGAACTGGATACATCTCATGACCCATCCCTTGCTTTTTCTGCTAGGTCATTGACCTCTTATCCTTCTCTTTCCGTGTCCCAGAACTCTGTGGACCTCCATTTCTGCTGTTGCCTCCTCCCCCGTTTCCTTTCTTTTCCCCAGGATATCACCTTTTTATCCTCTCTTTTTTTTTTTTTTTTTAATTTTTTTTTTTCAACGTTTATTTATTTTGGGGACAGAAAGAGACAGAGCATGAACGGGGGAGGGGCAGAGAGAGAGGGAGACACAGAATCGGAAACAGGCTCCAGGCTCTGAGCCATCATCCCGAGCCCGACGCGGGGCTCGAACTCACGGACCGCGAGATCGTGACCTGGCTGAAGTCGGACGCTTAACCGATTGCGCCACCGAGGCGCCCCTTTATCCTCTTTTTAATGGAGATTCAGCAGAGAAGGAATATAAGCACACATTTTTATAACCCCATGTTTTACCAAAAAGTCCCATTTCCCCCATTATAGTTTTTCAATGAATGAAGATATTGAAGGGAAAAATACCCCAGCAGAGCAAGGCCAGACTGGCAGCCAGATGTCTCTGGGAGTCAGCTGTGCTTGCTGCCCTGTTTCTGGGCACCTACAGCCCTCTCCTCCTGGTAACTGCAGGACAGATGGGATTTTCTCCTCCCTCATCCGGGCGGGGGCCATCGCCTCTGATACCAACAAGAAGTGGTACATGTTCGATGGGCCGGTGGATGCTGTCTGGATAGAGAACATGAACACGGTGCTGGATGACAACAAGAAGCTGTGCCTTAGCTCTGGGGAGATCATCAAGCTCACAGAGGTATGTCTACCTGTCCATTTCCCCGGCTCTCCTCTGCATCTGGGTGGACCTGACGGCCACAGCATGCTGGCCATCCTCGTCCCCCTCCATCTCAGGACCACAGCTGCATCTCAGCCCATCCCCACAACCTTTTGGTGTCCCTCTCCGTCCCAAGCTCCCATACTTGGCCACGTCTTGTGCAGCTGCTCAGAGCTACCCATCTGCAGACCCACAGTCTGTGATGCTCTGGGCCTAGGTCCAGGATGACCACCCACAAGGCTCTGCCTTGTGCCTCCCAGGCCCCCTTGCAGCCATGTCAGCCCAGTCTGAATCAGGCATCTTAGCAACATGACAGTCGTATGGGAGACAGGTGGTCCAGACCTGGCTGTAGGGACACCTGCCTGGTGTGTGAGGTGCAGTTCTCAGAAGAGGAGGTATCACCTGGGTGTAAGAGCAGTTCATGGTATCCACACTGAGCTGATCTCTTGAGCCCTTCTGAGAACACCCAGAGATTCTGGAGCATAGCAGGCAGCTCCCATCAGATTTCTCTATGGCTCCAGGGACCCCAATATGCCCCAGTCCACTATACTGGCCAGAGAGTAATCAGGAATCTCCTGACTTTTGTTCTCCTCAAGACTCCAGGGAGGGATATTTTATCAGCTGAAGACCAAGGGATTTCTGCATCCCTTCCACCCCAGCACTGCTCCTGGTGCACATCCTGCCCCATGGCATGCCTACAGTTGCAGGATGGGCAACCCCTCCCCATGGCTCTGTGGCCCTAGGAGCTGGTGGCTGGCCCACTCACACAGTTCATGTCCTGCCAGGCAATGACCATGATGTTCGAGGTGCAGGACCTGGCAGTGGCCTCCCCAGCCACAGTGTCCCGCTGTGGTATGGTGTACCTGGAGCCCAGCATCCTGGGGCTCATGCCCTTTGTCGAGTGCTGGCTAAGGAGACTCCCTGACTTATTCAAGCCCTATGAGGAACAGTTCAAGGCCCTCTTTGTTGGCTTCCTGGAGGTAAGCAAGTCCACAGTGTGCCTGGCCCAGGTGGGGCAGCCAGGTGCTGTGGCCGCCAGCCACAAGAGCCAGGTGCTCATCCCCTATAGGGGTCCATAACTTTCATCCGGAACTCGGTAAAGGAGGTGATCGCCTCAACCAACAGCAACCTGATCATGAGTCTCCTCAAGCTGCTGGACTGCTTCTTCAAGCCCTTTCTGCCTAAAGAGGTATGGCTCTGAGCAAGTGGGGCTGGGTGCCTTCTCCTTTCTGCCCACTGCTCTCCTTGCCCAAGTACCAGAGGGCCCTGAACCCCACGCCCAGCTTCCTGGAAGAGAGATTCAGATCGGCTCACATGGGTCACGGGATCACCCCATCAGGTCTGCTGCAGAGACACCAAACTATGCAGCAGAGGCCAAAGGATGCCCCCAACCTCTGCCTCCTAGGGCTACTCAGTACTATTCTTGCCTTGGCCTGATACTATTCCCACTATCCCCAGGGCCTCAAGAAAATATCCCCAGAAAAGCTGAGTCGCATCCCAGAGCTGATTGAGCCCTGGTTCATCTTCTCCCTGATCTGGAGTGTGGGTGCCACAGGGGACAGTGCCAGCCGCATCAACTTCAGCCACTGGCTCAGGATCAAGATGAAGATAGAAAAAGTGAGAGGCAGCAGTGGCCCCCCCCCCCCCCGCCAGGCTGGGCTCCCAAGTCCAGGATGTGTGTGCTGAATGCCAGGTGTTCTGGGACCATCCATGGGACTCGGGCCCCCAGGGACAAGTAGCCACACAAATTCCTGGGCCTCATAGCCTGGTTTTCCTCTGGTCCCTCGAAGCTGACCATGCCCTTCCCAGAGGAGGGGCTGGTTTTCGATTATAGGCTGGAGGACGCCGGGATCAGCAGCACTAAGGACGATGAGGATGAAGATGAGGAAGGCAAGAAGGTGAATGCAGGCCTGTGCCGAGGGGACAGGACAGGACGGGAGGCGCCCCACTGGGTGGTGGCTAAACTTCTCGGTGAATCCTGACTACAGAGAAGAGGCCATGTTGATGGCCACAGGTCTCAGGTGGCAGTTATTTGCATTATCTCATGTATCCTTACAGATCCACAGTATACCTATTATCGTGCCCATTTTCCAGACAAGGAAATTGAGGCTCAGAACAGTCATCCCCAGCCAGTGGGTTACAGAGCTGGACTTGAACCTGGGACTGGGAGCTGTTCCTAGAGTTCCTCCCCTACCAACCATATGCATTGACTCCTCCGTGTTGATGCCGAGTCCAGGGATGTTCACCTCAATTCTACTAAAAAGTCCCATTTTCTTAGGGGCTGGGCACCCTAAGGGCAGGGCAGCAAGCCCTCAAGGCCTGCTTTGGTGTCCCATTGATTCTATCAGCCAGCGAGGGCTCTGTGAGCCTACTCTGCTTCTAGGATCAGAATCCTAACCCAGGAGGAAGAGGGGGCAGAGAGGCGTTTGCGGAGATGGCCACTATGCATGGGGCTGGGGATCTCACAGGGCACATTTGAGTCTAACAGGACTGTCACCAGTGTGACCTGTGCTTGACCATAGTGAGGACCCTCATCGGGGGAGGTCTGCAAGCTGGGTCAAGGAATTCATGCAGGTGGGATGGTGTGGGGAGATGAGGCCAGGTGATCTCAGCACCTGTGGTTCTGGTCCTCCCCTCCCCCACCTTGGATAGTCTGAAATTAAATAGCGAAGGCCTTTGACTTCTGGGTTGTCCACTTGCTGGAATACTTCCTTGATGCAGAGACCCACAGCTTCCCTAGGAAGCTGCCCACAAGGGCAGCCGTGTGCAGAGAGCTTCCCCACTCGCAGTGGTTTGTTCTGGGGTTCCCCATGGTGTGCAGAGAGTAGGGCACAGGCTTCCTATTTCAGTCAGAAACAGCCCCTTACCCGGGCTCTCTTGCCAAGGCCTAACAGTGCAGCTCCTTGCCCTCCTGGTGCACTTGGCCAGAGTGGGGTTCTGGGCCCAGCCCTGAGCTACCTGTGGTTCCAGGTTGCCTGGGTCAAGTGGATGGACTCCTCGACTCCGTTCACCATGGTGCCAGATACCAACTACTGCAACATCATCGTGCCTACTATGGACACAGTGCAGATGTCCTACCTGCTGGACATGCTGCTCACCAACCACAGGCCCGTGAGTGCCCCTGCCATGCCCTGTCTCACCCAAACTAAGGCCCAAGTCAGGGGGTGGCTGGCCTCCCATATTGACAGGGTGGCAGCTCCTGCTGTGTGCCAGACCCTGGGAGAGTTTTGAATATGTGATCCCTGTTCTAGGTGCTGTGCATCGGGCCAACAGGCACAGGGAAGACCCTCACCATCTCCGACAAGCTCCTCAAGAACCTGCCGCTGGAGTACATCAGCCACTTCCTCACCTTCTCAGCCCGAACCTCGGCCAACCAAACCCAGGACCTCATCGACAGCAAGCTGGACAAGAGGTAGGCACCTCATTCCTTTCTATGTCCCGTGTCCTCCCAGCCTGGCTCAACCAGCTGCTTTCTCAGCTCCTCACCAAATTATGCTCTCGGGTTTGCTGAGACCTTCCTGGAGGGCCCTGGGCTCCTTTGCAGACTGTTCTGGAGCCGTCATCCTTCAGAAATGCCTACTAGGCCCAGCCATGGGTGCTTGCCCTGGGCTGGGTACTCGGGTGGGGCTTGTTATGTGTCTGCATGGGAGGCAAGACTCACCTTGAGGGAGCCCAGACTCAGCGCAGCCAAGTGTGATGTCCTAGGATGTTCAGAATGGGACAAGGGGCTGCTCAAGAGATCCAACAATTCAGAGGAGGCTGAAGGTAGTTGCCATCCTGCCACCCCTGGGCTCCCAGAGGACCTGGTACCAATGGGTGCTAGGCTCACACAGCCCCTTCCCACAGGCGGAAGGGTGTGTTCGGACCACCCCTGGGGCGCAACTTCATCTTCTTTATTGATGACCTGAACATGCCAGCCTTGGAGATGTATGGTGCCCAGCCACCCATCGAGCTGTTGCGCCAGTGGATGGACCACGGTGGCTGGTATGACCGCAAGGTCATTGGTATGTACCCTCTGGCCTGAGCCAGTGGAGTGCGGGCTGGGTGTGCTGGGCAGGGCCAGGGCATCTGTTAGGCAGGGTAGGCACAGCGCCCAGTGCCCACAGTACTTTTAGAGGGTCCACAGAAATGTTTTGATTTTAAAAAAATTTTTAATGTTTATTTGTTTTTGAGAGAGAGAGAGAGAGAGAGACAGAACATGAGCAGGGGAGGGGCAGAAAGAGAGGGAGACAGAATCCGAAGCAGGCTCCAGGCTCCGAGCTGTCAGCACAAACTGTGAGATCATGACCTGAGCCGAAGTTGGACGCTTAATTGACTGAGCCACCCTGGCGCCTTGTTTTGATTTCTTTTAAAATCACCAGGAAGATGAACTTTCAGGTCAAAGAACATTTTTAATGTATAACATAAATATATTTGTCTTTATTCTAATACTGATATAAATTATAGTTTTTAATATTGTTATGGAGGAGAGGAGACCCTTGAAGGCCAAGTGCCTGGGGCCCATAGAAGTCATAATTCAGCCCTGGGCAGGGCTCCCTCCTGACTTCCTGCCTCCACTCCAGGAGCCTTCAAGAACCTGGTGGACATCAACTTTGTCTGTGCCATGGGCCCCCCAGGTGGAGGCAGGAATGCCATCACCCCACGGCTGATGCGCCACTTCAACTACCTGTCCTTTGCTGAGATGGATGAGGTCAGCAAGAAGCGCATCTTCTCCACCATCCTGGGCAGTTGGATGGGTGAGCCTTGGGCAGAAGTGGGGGAGGCCATGGGCAAAGGCAGAAGCCCAAGCAGATAAACTACTCCTAGGACAGCCGGGCAGCTGCTGGAAAGGGGGGAGTGGTTGAGGCACTGACCTCAGCCCTGGATTCATCCTTTACTCAGCTATGTCACCACTGGCAAATTTGTGAACCTCTCTGAGCCTCAGTTTCTCCATCTGTATAATGGATGATGATATTAGAGTCCACCACCCCAAGTTGTGAAGGTTAAATAAGACATTGCACATAGCATCTAGCATGAAGCCTGGCACATGGGGATTACTGAATATATGATTTATACACTTGTATGCTTGTGACTTCACCTGCATATGCACACACATACATGTCAGTACTTACCTAGAAAAGCTGGTGGAAGGATGTTACTTTTATAAATCAGGAAAAGCCACTAAGATAGAATGGACAAAGTGGCCCTGATCTTCCATGGGGTTTGGGGAAAAGTCTGCATCAGGATGCAGTTTCCCTCACCAGCCCACCTCCTATCTAACATACATTCTGACCTTTGAACTCCCCTTGGCACTGTGCCAGGTGGTGGGGGATGGGAGTCAGGTCTTCCCTCCTGTGGCCTGGCCTGCCCTGCCCCCAGGGGTGATAGGTCAGAACCTGCCTACAGGCCCAGCTTGTGGGGGGGGGGGGGGCACATTGCTCTGAGGAGGGTGGGTAGCAGGTAGCTGCTCTGGGAGCTGCCCAGCTCAGCCCAGCTGGCCAAGGTGGGCAGCAAGGGACCCACCTAAGTTAGACCCCCATGTCTCTCCCTCAACCCTCTAGATGGACTCCTCGGGGAGAGAAGTTACCGGGAGCCCGTGCGTAAGTGCAGGCCCAGACAGGCCCTGGATGGGGTGAGGTGCTGGTTCCAGGGGGAGCCCTGGGCTCCAGTTGGGTGGGGCTGAGGCTGGGTCGCAGTGGCCACAGTGAACCATCCTCAGGCTCATGTGAGGGCCTTGGGCTATAGCCAATGCCTTTGTAGGCTCATTCAACTATTCGTACAGCAGCCAGTCCTTCGGTGCCTGGGTTATGTCCATCTTGCAGTAGAAGCAAAGTAAATGTGAGTTCAGTGAATGAGCTCCCACCCTGTGTAAAGAAGCAGAGGCTCCAAAGAGGCTGGCCCTCTCCGAGGAGCAGGCATCTCCAGTGTGGCAGCCTCACACAGGACGGATCTGTCAGTCATTGCTGCAGGGCGACTGACTACCTCAGGCCTTCAGACCCACCTCATATCCCACCTCTTCCCCTAGCTCAGCTGAAAGAGGCCATCAGAAAACAGCGCCCTCCTTAGGCCTCCATGTCCATTGCTCACCTGCACCCAGGCGCCCATTGGCCCTGTCTTCTCTCTTGTTGCTGGGAACGGACCGCCCTGCTCCCAGACAAGGTCAAAGAGTCCTGTTCTTTAGCCTGAATTCCCACCCCCAGATTGTGTGCCGGAGGACGTGGCTCCACCTCCCAAAACACTGCATAAGTACCCACATATGTGTGTGGCCCTTCTCCACTGGGCCATTCCATCAGCAAGCAGACATGTCCCCCATCGTAACACAAAACCCCAAACAGCCACTCTGGGCCCCTTCCCATCCTGGCCATCACTCTATTTCTCTGCTCACGTTGACAGCACAGCTCAAGAGCATTGTCTCTTCATGCTGGCACCAGCCACCCCTCCCACTTTCCCTCGTGCCCCACCACTCCCCAGAGAGTGCCCTTGTCACCAGCGGCCTTGTGTGGCCAGACCAAAGTTCAGCTCTCAGTCCTCACATTCCCGGGCTGTCACTGTCAGTGGAGGGTGGCCGCTCCTTCTCTCAGGTCACCACCCTCCACCCCCATTTCCCCACCCCACCCCAACCTCCCACCTGTTCATCTATCCATCTCCATCTGCAGCCAGAGGGACCCATTCAAATGTTCATTCGGATCACACTCCTCCGCTGCCCAATTGCAGACAAGAGCCCAAGTCCCAACAGTGGCGGATGGGGCCATCCCTGCCCTTTGTCACCTCTCTGCTCTCACCCGCTCCTCACTGTCCTGGGCCTGCTTATGCCTCCCTTCCTCACGAGGCCTCTCCCAGCATCATGCCGAATGCCCCTAGCCCGGCCCCCCCCCCCCACCCCCAACACCTCTCTCCTGCGGCAGGCCTCTCCATAGCTCTTTACTGTCTGCTCTGCTGCACGTCTGTTCGTTCCCTGCCTCCCCACAAGAATGGCAGCTTCAGGGTGATGAGTGTGTCTGTTGGGGCTGCCCTCTGTGCCCAGGACCTAGAACAGTGCAGTGCCTGTGTTAATAGATGAGCCCCTCTGTGGGGCTGATGAGTCCTCCTGCCCCTTCTTTACTTTTTTCCACTTCAGGGGATTGATTCCCTCTGCCCCAAGTTCCCACTGACAGCATTTTGGTTCCCAGCAAAGAATTGAGTAGATTTTAAAGAACAATAAAACAGATTATGTTAGTAATGAAAATGCAGGCTAGTGGGTTGCAGCAGCTCCGGGGGGCTGGTAAGCCCTGCAGGTCACGGCTGACTCCAGGCCCTGCACATCCCCCGTGATGCCCTCCTGAAGCTTATGTGGACCATGTGACCCTCCCCTGCTTGGCTCAGAGCCGGCATGTTTCAGGTGTGGGGGACAGCCCCACTGGCACTGACTCCCCTTGTTCCGTGTGTGTGTCCCAGTGCCCCAGTGCACAATGGCCTGTGTCAGTAATGAGGATGTACAAGTGAGGAGCTCAGAGCAGGAGATTCCTCACCCCAAGCTAGGGGACATCAAGAAGAACTTGTGGAGGAGGTGGCATCGAAGAGGATCTAAAGGGTGGGTGCAAGTGAGGCCCACAGGCTGGGGAAAGGGCATCTGGGGGAGAACACGGCATTGGCAAGGGCAGGGGGTTAGGATCCACAGAGGCCGCACTGGAACCCCCACCTGTGTGACCCAGGTCCACCCTCCTGTTCCCACAGCTGGGGCCCCCACCATCGCTCAGTTTGCGGACCCCCTCGTGGAAGCCACCATCATGGTATACTCCACCATCACCTCCCAGCTGCTGCCCACCCCAGCCAAGTCCCACTATACCTTCAACCTGAGGGACCTTTCCAAGGTCTTCCAGGGAATACTCATGGCCGACCCAGCTAAGGTCGAGGTGAGGATCTGGTAGGATCCCTTCCCAGTGTCCAGCAGAGGAGTACCCACCATGACTTCACAGTCCTCCCCAGCCCCTCAGTTTTAGGCCTTACTGCTCAAACACTGCCCAGCCTTGATCTGGCCAGGCCCTGAGTGGGGCTGGAGGCATGGTGGGCTCCAGACCCCCTGCCTTCCTATAGCTGAGTCCAGATCCATGCTTAGAATGGCAGTGGTGTTGGGGCTCACACAAAAGAGGGAGCCAGGGCAAAGAAAGGGAGAGAAAGGTTCCTGTTGGAGGCCCTGTGTGGGAGAAGATTTGGGAGGAAGAATGAGTGGGATGCACTCCAGGAAACAAATGCTCCAGTGGAAGGAGCAGGACTGTAGCAGGGAGTGGGCTGTCTGGTGTGCTGGGTGGGCTGGGGCAGACTGTGAGCTGTGGGGGCCACAGGATCCTGAAGGTGATGGGAACCATGGGTTTGGGTGGGAGACAGATTTGCACTTGGAATGGGGGTGGGTTTGGTCAGTGTGTGCAGAGCCTGGTCTGCACAGGGAGACTCAGTGAACAGGACAGATGCCAGACTTGGCCTTGCCAAGCTATAGCCAAAGAGGTAGAGAGAAGGGCCTGGGAGCTTCCTGAAGGTCAGCTACTCACCCAGGGAGAGGCAGGAAAGCTGGGATGGAGGTGGCAACAGACATAGAAATGGGAGCAGAATCCGAGGGGCTTGCTGAGTGGCTAGATGTGGGGCGTTAGGAAGGAGAATTGGGCATTCCTCCCCAGCTTGGGGTTTGAGGAATCGTGGGGGCCCTAGTGGAGCTGGGTCCCAGTAGGCACTTGGCCTTCTGAGCCTGGATCTGGGGGTGGAGAGGCACAGGCGTGAGGCACAGCCCCATGCAGGACGTGGTCCTTGGCCGGCTGCCCTGTGTGCAGCCCTGCCCGGGACTCCGGGGGAAGAGGCAGGTGCTGACGCCAGGATGGCTGCAGGACAAGGTACAGCTGCTACGACTGTGGTACCATGAGAGCTGCCGCGTGTTCCGCGACCGCCTGGTGAACGAGGAGGACCGTGGCTGGTTCGACAAACTACTGGAGAGCCACATGGAGTACTGGGACGTGGCCTTTGTTGAGGTCTGTCCCTTCCAGCCCATCCTTTATGGGGACTTCATGTCGCCAGGCTCTGATGTCAAGTCCTATGAGCTCATCACCAGCGAGAAGAAGGTGAGGGGCCCGGCTGAGGCCTACTCCTCCTGGGGCCCTTCATGCTGCCCCCCGGGACCCAGGCCCTCTGCAGCACTGCTAACAGACCTGCGTGCTGTGGCTGGAGGGTCAGGACACTGACTTTGAAGGCCAGCACTTGGCTCTCTGGGTCTCATTTCCTTTGTCAAAAGGGTGTAGCAGGCCCTCGTTGGCCCACCTCTGAGGATGAGCCTGTGGTTCATTTGAGACGGGCTCTGTAAACAGGGACATGCTGTACCTGTTGGAGGGGCTATCATCCTGCCCTCAGAGGGGCAGCAGGGCCCCTCGGGTCATAAGTCTGAGTCATGACCCCAGGGAGATATGGAAGAGACCCCGTCAGGGGTCTCAGAGCTGCGTGGCTGGCGTGGTCTTCCTGATGGTTTCCCTCCACACACATCCCCTCCTTGTTCCTAGGAGCTCCCACCAGAGTCATGGGTCAGTACACTTGTTAAAACCCAGAGGAAACAGACAGGGCTCTGACCCCACGCCTCAGGCCTTGGTGTATCCAACAGGTCGGGCCTTATGTAGGTGGAACTGGCTTCTGAAGGCACAGCGCCCTTCCAAGCACAGAGGAAGGGGTGTGCTTTCTGTTGGGGGCCCTGGTTCACAGAGACCGAGAGAGGACCCAGATCTCCCCATCCTCCCTGCCCCAGATGATGCAGGTGATTGAGGAGTACATGGAGGACTACAACCAGATCAACACAGCCAAGCTGAAGCTGGTCCTCTTCATGGATGCCATGAGCCACATCTGCCGCATCAGCCGCACCCTGCGCCAGGCGCTGGGCAACGCGCTCCTGCTGGGTGTGGGTGGCAGCGGCCGCAGCTCCCTCACTCGGCTGGCCTCGCACATGTGAGGGCCCCCAGACATGGTGGGCAGTGGGTGGCTGGCGGCAGGCTATTGGTTCCATTTATGTTCTTCCACAGATGGGGGAGCCTCGGGCCGCCCCGGGCCAGGACCCCCAGCCATGGGCTCCTGAACACACTGGGAACAGGAACTAGGCCCCAAGAAGAGGCAACAGCAGTGCCCTGTGGTGCTGTGGGGAGGGAAATGTGGCTTCAGACATCCAAGAAGGATTCCTAGATGAGACGGCCATAGGCTTTCTCTCAGAATCAGAGCTGGGAGGATGGAAGGAAAGGGCATTCCAGGCCATGGGAACAGCTTAAGCCAAGGTCTGAAGGCAAGAGAGCATGTTCAGGGCCTGGAGAGTCTGCAGATCTGCCCAGGAAGGGGGCCAGACTCCAGATGGCTGGGGTGGGGTGTGGGCACCCACCACTCAGCACTTGGCCTCAAGCTCTGGTAGGCCTCCACCCAAACTCCTGTCTCTAGGGCTGAGTACGAGTGCTTCCAGATTGAGCTATCCAAGAACTACGGCATGACCGAGTGGCGTGAAGATGTCAAGAAGGTCTTGCTCAAGGCTGGCCTGTACAGCCTGCCCATCACCTTCTTGTTCTCCGACACCCAGGTGCCACTGCCATAGGCAATGGGCAGGGTCCAGGGTGGGGTGGCTATAACCCCATCCCAGTGTGGTATCCTATAAGGTGGTCAGTCCTTCAATCCCAGGTCACTGTCATTTGGGGTGGCTGTTTTGAGGGACAGCTGGGACTAGGGGTGAGGGAGCCCATAGTTGGGTGGGTCAGGTGTGTGGGGCCAAACCCAGCCTATCAGGGCTAGGGAGATATAGATCGCTACTAAACCCTAAGGGTAAAGAAGGCCCCTGGCACCATGGCTGACCACAAATGGCACCACACTCACTGGCCAAAGGCTTCCCACCTTAAGGACCACAGGACTTGTGCCCAAAGTGCTGTGCCCGTGGTGCTCTATTTAGGGGCTGCTCCCTCTAGAGCTCCCTAGGCATGAGTACTGTTACTAGGTCTCTTAAGAGAAGGTGAGGTTGTGGCTTTGGGGTCTCAAGACAAATACAGCAGCACTTAAACCTGGCTAGGGGTCAGAACTGGGCCAAGGCTGAAGTCCTGAAATATATCCCACCCTGTGCAGAGTCCTCTCTGTTCCCAGCCCTGCTTCTACCCCAGGGTCCTCTCATGTCATCTGGTAAGGACCTATTTCTGCCCATGGCCTGGTTTTCTCCTGTAAACAGGAGGACTAAACAGGCATGGAGAGGCCTGAAAAGTGAGGAGTAAGGTGCCACATCTCCTACCCAGGACCCAAGGCTCTTTCACAGCCCAGTGGTGATGTTCAGAGTCTCTGCTATAGGGCAGACCCGGATATGAGTCCTAGACTATGACTTATGGGGTCACTTGTATGATCCTGGGCTTCTCTGCCCAGGTTTGTAAAATGGGGCTGCTGTGAAGGTCCAGGGAGACCAACGCCCAGGGGCCATCATCAAGGCTTAGCTTTTGCACTCTCATCTCTCCCCAGATCAAGAATGAGTCTTTCCTGGAGGACATCAACAACGTCCTGAACTCGGGTGACATTCCCAACCTCTATACCTCAGAAGAGCAGGACCAGATTGTCAACACCATGCGGCCATATGTCCAGGAGCAGGGCCTGCAGCCCACCAAGGCCAACCTCATGGCCGCCTACACTGGGCGTGTGCGCAGCAACATCCATGTGGTGCTGTGCATGAGGTACAAGCAGTCATCGCAGCCTGCTGTGGGGAGGGTTCTGGGCTCCTGGGGGTGGAAGTCAGCATCTCATTTGGACTCCTGGCCCCCCAGCCCCATAGGAGAGGTCTTCCGAGCCCGCCTGAGGCAGTTCCCCTCGCTGGTCAACTGCTGTACCATTGACTGGTTTAACGAATGGCCAGCTGAGGCCCTGGAATCTGTGGCCACCATGTCCCTGAACGAGATCCCAGAACTGGAAGCCACCTCTGAAGTAATTGGAGGACTGGTAGGTGTCTTGGTGAGGAGCAAGCTGTCGTGGGGGAACTGTTTAGGCTTGGGACTCTCACCCAGGCTCAACACTGATGGGCGTTTGGGCAGGTGAGTTACCTGTGCTGAGCCTGTTTCCTCATCTGTATAATGGGGGTGCCACAAGACTGTCTCAGTGACATAGGTGGTTGGACACACACTTCACAGTCACTGTTTGTTTTGTTCCCTGAGATCTTTGTGGCAGCTTTCTTCACAGAGCCCCCTGACACAACCAAAGACCATGGATGGGGGACTAGATCTGTCTGGTCCAAACTGAGAGAGTGGTGGTCACCTGAGGGCCAAGAGCTAGAGTGAGTCCACTTCCCTGTCCAGCTATGCTGAGGCCTTGGGCCCTCTGTTTCCCCTGGCCCAGCCTCCAAGGAAGGGGGGTCCCACCTTAGGATTCTCAGGGAGAGGCAGGTCTTGGGAGCTGTGACCAGGGAAAGATCTGGGAGAGACCTGAGTCCATTTAAAGGCAGCTCTGCCCTTGACAGTTGTGTGAACTTAAACAAGCCCCTTGACTTCTCTGGGTTGTGGGATTTTCTGCAGAATAGGTGACCTTGACCCTGGAGGCTATGAGGATCATAGGAGACAGTGAGTGTGAGAGACATTGAGGTTCTTACATGTGGCCCCCTCCTTGGGACTAGGCTGCAGTGGCTTTGAGGGCACCCCAGTGCCCTTTCTTTGCTGCTGGCATCAGTGGTTTCCCACCCCACAGATTCAGGTTTGTGTATATATCCACCAGTCGGTGGCCAAGAAGTGTGTTGAGTACCTGGCTGAGCTGGCCCGCCACAACTATGTGACCCCCAAGAGCTACCTGGAGCTGCTTAATATTTTCTCCATCCTAATTGGGCAGAAGAAACAGGAGCTGAAAACTGCTAAGAACCGCATGAAGAGTGGCCTTGACAAGGTGGGCCACAGTGGGGCTTTGTGGGCAATGGCTGACAGCCCATGATTCTGCCTGCTCTGGCTTAGCCCAGACCCAGGGAGGCCCAGCCCACCCTCTCATCAGCAGCCTGCAGTGTTGAAATGGGTGGCTTCCTCCCTTACCAAACAAACAAATAAACAGAAGCTGTTGGACAAGGGCAAGTCCAAAGCAGGTTACCCCACAGATATTCAGGGGATGGCTCCCTTCCTCCAGGGTTCACTGGACAACCAGCCACAGCCTCTCACTCATGCATGAGGGCCTGTGGCCCTGCAGGAACCTCTCCCCAGGCCCCTCCAGGCCCAACTCTCTCTTTCTTTTGTCTTTTTTTTTTTTTTTTTTTTTTTTTCAAGTAGGCCTCATGCCTAGCATGGAGCCCAACAGCGGGCTTGAACTCAAGACCCCGGGATCAAGACCAGAACTGAGATCAAGAGTCAGATCCTCAACCAACTGAGCCACACAGGCACATACCCCGGCTCTCTTTCTGGTACCCTGTCACACCTAATTTCCTCTCTGCATCCCCCATCTCCTAGCTGCTGCGAACTTCAGAAGATGTGGCCAAGATGCAGGAGGAGCTGGAGATGATGCGCCCTCTGCTGGAAGAGGCTGCCAAGGACACCATGCTCACCATGGAGCAGATCAAGGTCAGGGGTGCTCCTTGGCCCTCTTCCCTGATGTCTGACCGTGTCTGAGGATGTTCAGTGTCCCCATGCAACCACAAGATCGCCAGCTGCCTGACCCTGCAGGTTGCTTAGCCTCTCAGTGCCTGTCTTCCTCAGCCAGTAGTCATTGGTTTATTCAACAAGTGTTTGCTTGGAACCTATTCTATGCTGGGCACTGCCCCGGGGTAGGGGATGTGGTGAAAGCAAGAGAGGCAGCCCAAGCCATGGTAGTCATGACACAGACTGAGCGGCAGGCCACCACAGGCAGCTGTGCGGACTCTGCCCGAGTCTCCCTCTGAGTCTTCGTGAGATCCCCAAATTCGAGGGCCGTGTCCTCCCAGCCGACATCTCAGATTCGTATGTTCGTTATGACAGCTTTCTGGTAGAAGCAGTCACATTCTGCTCTGCAATGTCAGTGTTTTGAAAATGTTTGCCAGCATATGGAAAGAACATGATGGGGGTAGGGGGAGCACCTTTCTCTGTCTTGCATGGCGGTACCCTAAGGACTTAGGGGGTCCTTCCCTGGTGGGCAGTTGTGCTCAAGCACATAAAGCCCAGAGCCCCAATCCAGGCCCACTGTGAATACTCGGAATGGGCTTCTTACATTCCCAGAGCTCCATGACCTGTCATAGCCAAGAGGGCCCTTGGAGAATGGGATATCCCAGGCCTCATTTCCCTCTGCCTAGGGAAACTGAGGTGTGTAGGAAGGAGAAAGGGGTGGGGACACGTGTCCCTGGCATGCCACCAGCTGGGTCCTCCCTGCCTTTGGTCTCCAGGTGGACACAGCCATTGCCCAGGAGACCCGAAATTCAGTGCAAGCAGAGGAGATCAAGGCCAATGAGAAGGCCAGGAAGGCACAAGCTATAGCTGATGACGCCCAGAAGGACCTGGATGAGGCCCTGCCTGCCCTGGATGCGGCCCTGGCCAGCCTGCGCAACCTCAACAAGAATGATGTGACTGAGGTGGGTGGCCAGGCAGCCCTGGAATCCCCCCTGGTGTCCAGCCTAGCACCCCTGGCCTCCAGGCCCCCTCTCTCCACATCCCTTGGGGGTCATGTGCTGGGAGGTGTGAGCAGAAATAGGGCTCAAACCCAGCTGCCTGCCCTTACCTCCTTGCACCAGCCCCTAGGCCCTGAGCCAGCACATGGGGAGGGCTTTCGGTCCTAAGAAATCAGCCTCTAGCCTCATGGTCAAGCCTGGGTATATGGGGGAGCAGCAGGAGCCACAGGCTGAGGCAGACCTCAGGGAACATCTCAGAGCACATTTTGTCAACGGTGGTAGGAACTGGGTAGGTGAGGTCCACCTTATCTGACAGCTGTCCCTGCCCTGGGGGAATCCAGGCATTGATGGGTCTCCCCCACTCTTGGCCTGACCTGTAGGTGCGGGCCATGCAGCGGCCACCCCCAGGCGTGAAGCTGGTCATAGAGGCTGTGTGCATCATGAAGGGCATCAAGCCCAAGAAGGTGCCTGGAGAGAAGCCTGGCTCTAAGGTGGACGACTACTGGGAGCCCGGCAAGGGGCTGCTGCAGGATCCTGGCCGCTTCCTTGATAGCCTCTTCAAGTTTGACAAGGTGAGCATGCCAGGTGCAGCCTGGACAGTGGGTAAGGCAGGGAAGCAAGGAGAGGAGCCAACACCCCCACAGTGTAGGATTCTCTGTCCTATCTCCCTCTGCTTGTAACACACACAGCCCTGTGGCCACAGGGGCGACAGGCAGGTTCCTGTCCCCATAAGATGTCACCCATAGTCACTCCAAAGCTCTGTAGCCTGGAGATCCCCTCTTGTGCCTTTTCCTCCCTGAGACCCCCATGGCCTTGGCCTAGACCTTCACTGTCTGTGCAACCATCGCCTTTCCCTCAGCCTCAGCTGAGGCTCAGCTTCTCCTGTCTTTCTCTGGGTTTCTCTGTCTGCTGTCTATCCGGGGCTCTTAGTGTCCATGCCCGTTTTCTCTCTCAGGAGGTGGCTTCATGGTTAGATCAGCCTGGAGCCCACTACTCTCTTGGGGGACCCTCTTCAGCCTAGCAGTTGGATACGGGACAACTGCCTGTGCACACGGGCCACCCCCCACCACCATGTGTCAGTATCAGGCCCCGGACACTCCAGGCTGCACTGGGAGGGAGGAGACAATGGCCCATAGGCAGCTAGACTCCCTATAGACTTCCCCATCCTTCCTCCTCCTCTTCCATCAGTCTAGAAACCAGAGTCCCCACAGGCCTAATTAGACCCAAATCAGGAGCACTCACAGCCAGTGCTCAGGCTCCCCTGCCTGGTCCCAGGCTCTGAACCCTGGGAGCTCATGAACCATGCAGATTCCTGGGCTCATCCTGAACTACAGGGTTGGACTCTTCCACGGTGGGACCGGAACGTTGGGGGTGTGGTGAGCTCTCAGGATGAGGATTAATACCCTGAACATGACCCTGGTTGGGCGTCAGAGTCACTCACTCATGTCCACACCTGTCAGGAAATAGCTCTTGTTGCTAAATGAATTTTAAATGGGGCTTGCATATCATCAGACCTCAAGCCTGCGTGGTTTCTTGAGGACAAAGTCTCTGATTGTATTATCTGAAATCCTGGAACACAGAAATTCCCCTTCCGACCAGCCTTTCTGGGCCATGATTATTCCCAAAGGAAGACACTTGTGCTGAAGCCTACATGGGACATGGGACTCAGAGCAGGAGCAAGGTGTTCCTTAGCAGGGCCCACCATCACTTCCTCCCTGCAAAGCACCCCCTGATGCCCACAGTTCCCCTCCCCTAGGACAACATTGGGGAGGCGGTGATCAAAGCCATCCAGCCTTACATTGACAACGAGGAGTTCCAGCCAGCCGCCATCGCCAAGGTGTCCAAGGCCTGCACCTCCATCTGCCAGTGGGTGCGCGCCATGCATAAGTACCACTTTGTGGCCAAGGCAGTGGAGCCCAAGCGGGTGAGGGCTGGGTACGGCTGGGGGGCAGGGGAGGAAGAGCCCCCAGGGGGAGAGCCCCTGCCACAAGTTAGCCCTGGGCCCTCTGCTGGCAGCAAGCCCTGCGGGAGGCCCAGGACGACCTGGAGGTGACACAGAGGATCCTGGAGGAGGCCAAGCAACGCCTGCGCGAGGTGGAGGATGGCATCGCCACGATGCAGACCAAGTACCGGGAATGCATCACCAAGAAGGAGGAACTGGAGCTGAAGTGCGAGCAGTGTGAGCAGCGGCTGGGCCGTGCAGACAAGGTGCGCACATCCCCGTAGGGAGGGCCTCTGGGCTGGGGGGGCCTGGGTCGGGGGAAGGCCCTGCGCACCCTCCCCAGCCCCCGGCCCAGCCAACCACAGTCCACCCCACGGGGCTGCCCCTGCAGCTCATCAACGGGCTGTCCGACGAGAAGGTACGCTGGCAGGAGACAGTGGAGAACCTGGAGCATACGCTTGATGACATCTCTGGTGACGTGCTGCTGGCTGCTGGCTTCGTGGCCTACCTGGGCCCCTTCACAGTAAGGAACCTTCTGACCCTGCCTGGGGCAGCCTCACCTCCCCAAACAGGCCCCACCTTGAGGCCTCACTCCACAAGGGGCAGCCTGGAGGGCCACTCCTTCTGCACTTACTCATTCAACGAGCACTCCTCAGGTGCCCCGTCTGAGCCAGGTGCTGTTCCAGGCACAGGGGATAAGGCAGTGCATGAAACAGCCAGAACCCCTCCCTGGCAGGGCTGGTTTTCTAGTGGGAGATAGGAGCTCGCACTTCCATGCTTGCTGGGTGCATCTTTTTCAACCCTCACAGTCTCCCTGACAGGTGGGCGTTCTTGTCATTGCCCCTATTTCACAGAAAAGGGGCCAAGGAAGTCACCCAGAGTGGGACGGAAGTGCGGGTGTCTCACTTCACATCTGAGCTCTGCCTCTGTGTACAATGGCTGAGCACTGGGGGGTGGGGGGGTGCAAAGGGAGGTGGGAGGGCATCACACGGGTCATGGTGGGATGGTCCTGAGTCTGGCATCTCCCCAGGGCCAGTATCGCACAGTGCTCTACGACAACTGGGTCAAGCAGCTCACAAAACACAAGGTCCCACACACTTCTGAGCCCACGCTAATCGGGACACTGGGAAACCCCGTGAAGATCCGCTCATGGCAGGTACCCACCCAGGGGGCTGGCGTGACTGGGCTGGGCCAGGGGCCTCCTGCTTCCCTCCCACCCTCTTTCCTGGGACTGCTCAGAGATGCCTCCCCTGAACCTGCCTGGGCTCAGCGAAAGGGTGTGTGTAGGAGAGGAGAGAGCTGAACGCAGTGTGGCACAGATCTAGCTAACTGTGGGCAGAGAATTCAAGGGGTGCTTGTAAGAGTGGGCTGGGGTAGGGGAGCAGCATCCAGAGTGAGGTTAAGGAAGTCTGCAGATCTGAGCTAGAAGGACAGGTAAAGTTGGCCCAGGGAGAAAACCAGGAGGCTATGGGCAGAGGCCAAGGGTGAGCATAGGCCAGGACATCGATGGCATGTGGGCTCTGGGGAGATGGTCTGACTGAGTGAGGACTCCGTAGGCATGAAGGCAGAGAAGCCCAGAGAAAGGAGGGTGTTGGGAGCCAGCCTAGAAGCAGGAGAGAGTATGGGGTCCTGTGGGCTGATGGCTGTGCACACTATCTCCTGTCCCCACCTCGAAGGGGACATAATAAGAAGGAAGAGATCACCAAGCACAAAGCTGGGAGTAGCTGATGCCCCAGCTGACCTTGCTTATGTGAGAGCCCTGACCCAGTCTGGCCCCTGGTGCCCCACAGATCGCTGGCCTCCCCAACGACACACTGTCAGTGGAGAATGGGGTCATCAACCAGTATTCCCAGCGCTGGACTCACTTCATTGACCCTCAGAGCCAGGCCAACAAATGGATCAAGAACATGGTGAGCCCATGCATGGTGCCACTGCCCCACACAGCCGGGCTTAGCAAGTGCAGGGTCAATAGCGGGGGTCAGCCTGGCTCTCAGCCCCCACAGCCCCCACAGCCCCCACAGCCCCCACTAGCCCCCTGTGCCTACAGGAGAAGGACAGTGGACTGGATGTATTCAAGCTGAGTGACCGAGACTTCCTGCGCAGCATGGAGAATGCCATCCGCTTCGGCAAGCCCTGCCTTCTGGAGAATGTGGGCGAGGAGCTGGACCCGGCCCTGGAGCCTGTGCTGCTCAAGCAGGTGGGCCTGCAGCGGCAAGGGAGTGGGGGCAGACTGTCGGTCTGGACAGGGGAGGGAGCAGCCCCTTCCCTGCCTCACTGGTGAAGCCCTGGCCATGGTGCTTGCCCATCCCACCCACTGTATGTAGACATACAAGCAGCAGGGGAACACAGTGCTGAAGCTGGGGGACACGGTGATCCCCTACCATGAGGACTTTAGGATGTATATTACCACCAAGCTGCCCAACCCACACTACACGCCTGAGATCTCCACTAAACTCACTCTCATCAACTTCACTCTGTCGCCCAGGTAAGCCCCCAGACCCCGGACACCGAGCATCAGCTCTGCCTGCCTGCCTCGCTCCCACCCGTAGGCTGAAACTCAATGGGTCTCTCCCGGAGGCTCCACTGGCTTTTTTCAAGGCACTCTGGCATTCCAGGCCTTCCTGGCACCTCCACCAGCTCCCCTTAATCGCCACCACTCCCAGCTAAGAACCCCCACCCCCAAGATTAAGAGCCCTTGATCCTTGGTCGGGACCCCTCAGCCTCCCTGGTCAGTGCTAGCCCCATCTTGTCCAGGTACCCTTCCCCTGTGGCTCAGCCCTTGCCAGCCCTTTGTGCACTCACCCGCAGAGCTGTCCTGGAGTCCTGACTCAGGCACACTCTGGCTCCCTGCACCCAAGCCCTGCTTCCTGCTTTGCTGCCATGAGCCCAGGCACTGCGGTTTTTGCTGGCCACCTACACAGAGCCCACAGGCCTGCTCCATGCTCAGGCCTCCATGTCAGTGGTTACTACGAACCTCTCCACAGACATGGTTGTGAAAACGCCCGTAAGGCAGATCCCTACCAGTCATCCAGCCCCCTCCTGCCCAGGAAGTTTTTCAAAGACCCCTGCTGGGATTCCAGGTTGCCACCCAGGTCTCACTGAGAACTGGTCACTTTGCAGACAGGCTCTGCATTAGCCCTGCAGCCTGAGACAGAGGTTAGGCCTCCCGGGCTGACACTGGCAGGGATGCTGGGCTCTTGGAGCCCTGGGGCCACAGGTAGATAGGTGAGCAGACTCAAGGCTGGCCCTCTGGGGTCTACCAGGTGTTGCTGACATGGTGTCCCCTGCCCCTGGCAGTGGTCTAGAGGACCAGCTTCTGGGCCAAGTAGTGGCTGAGGAGAGGCCGGACCTGGAGGAAGCTAAAAACCAGCTGATTGTCAGTAATGCCAAGATGCGCCAGGAGCTGAAGGACATTGAAGACCAGATCCTATACAGGCTCAGCTCCTCTGAAGGCAACCCTGTAGATGACATGGAGCTCATCAAAGTTCTGGAGGCTTCCAAGATGAAGGCTGCTGAGATTCAGGTCAGCAACTGCCTGCCCCGGCCTACCGACTCCTACCTCTAGCCCTAGGCCCGACCCCTGTCCCCACCCACCTCTGCCTGCCGCTCTTTGCCAGTCTAGCTGGGCCTGACCACCACTCCCCTGCTGTACCTCCAGGCCAAAGTCAGGATCGCAGAGCAGACGGAGAAGGACATTGACCTCACGCGAATGGAGTACATACCCGTGGCCGTCCGCACCCAGATCCTTTTCTTCTGTGTGTCTGACCTGGCCAACGTGGACCCCATGTACCAGTACTCCCTGGAGTGGTTTCTCAACATCTTCCTCTCGGGCATCGCCAACTCAGAGAGGGCAGGTAGTCCTGGCATATGTGCACACGGTGACACAAATGCGAGGCTCCCACCCTGAAACAGATGTGATACACGTGGCCACATCTCCACAGTGGGCACATACATGTAAAATCATGTCCACGTTCACTTGCACATACTCTCATATCAAACATAACAACACGCACACCCCTCCCGACCCTCCTCAGAGCCCCTCTACGAGGAATTCCACAGGCCCCAAGGGGATGCCCACACCATCCCTCTGGCTGCAGGGCAGACTGGCTGGGCTAGGCTGAACCCCGGGGATCTTGCTTCCCTCACCTCCCCCCACGCACTTGCCATCCCCTCCCTGCCCTGCAGACAACCTGAAGAAGCGCATTGCCAACATCAACCGCCACCTGACCTACAACCTCTACAGCAACGTCTGCCGTAGCCTCTTTGAGAAGCACAAGCTGATGTTTGCCTTCCTGCTGTGTGCCCGCATCATGATGAATGAGGCCAAGATAGATCAGGTACATGAGCAGAGAGGGAACTGGGTGGGCCAGTGACTCGGGACAGATGGCCTGAGGAGGGAGCCTGTGGCAGGGCCTGGGAGAACAGAGTGAAAGGAAAGGGAAGGCTGGGCCTCAGGGCACAGCAAGAGCAAGGGGGCAGAGACCTCAGGAAACAGCTCCTTCCTCCCAACAGCCAGGAGACCTTAGGTTCATTGTGGCTCAAGCTGCTCTGTGAGCACCGCCTTCTCAGAGCCACGGGTGTGCTGGCGAGCAGGGACCGTCCCGAGCCTCCCCACTCACGCTCCCATGAGCCCCACAGCGTGTCGGAAATCACATCCAAGAGTGTGAGTGTTACAGCCACTCCAGCTTGAGCCCTCACTGTGTGCCAGGTGCCAGGCTAACGGGTACACTCTCAAACCCCCACAAACCCTTTGTGGAGCAGCTAGAATTCTAATTCTTCCTACTTCCCAAAGTGAGGAAACTGAAGCTCAGAGGTCACATCTTTTGCCTAAGGACACCCAGACAGGAAAATGTGGAGTGAGGACATTAATCCAGACCTGTCCGACTGCCTCCCCCAGGGAGAACCCCATTTCTCTGGCTGAGGGTTGGCAGGGGAGGCATTGCTGGGTGGGGTGCCAGAGGCTGGTCACAAGGCCCGGGCACTAGTCTCCCCCTGTCCCCTGCCAGAGTGAGTGGCGCTACCTCCTGTCTGGAGGTTCTATCCAGGTCATGACTGAAAACCCAGCACCTGACTGGCTGTCAGACCGGGCCTGGCGAGATATCCTGGCACTCTCAAACCTGCCAGCCTTCTCAGACTTCGCCCATGACTTCACAGAGCACCTCTCAGAATTCCAGGCCATCTTTGACAGCCCCGAGCCTCACCGGTGAGCTGCGCCCCAGGGCCTGGCAGGGTGGGCACAAGGAGGGGTGAGACCCCAGGAACAGACCTGCAAGGAGCTTTCTCTGAGGAGCCACCCAGGGCTGCCCTGCAGCTGTGGCCACATCTTTTCTGTGCTCCCAGCCATGTACCCTCCAGGCACTCCACTCTCCCTGGCCATCCAGCCGGCAGAGTCCCTGGGGCCAGTGCCCCCTCACAGGTCAGCTCTCAGGGAGACATGGGCGCTGTTGCAGGGAGCCCTTGCCTGGCATCTGGGATGAGTACCTGGACCAGTTCCAGAAGCTGCTGGTTCTCCGCTGCCTGCGTGGGGACAAGGTTACCAATGCCATGCAGGATTTCGTGGCCACCAACCTGGAACCACGCTTCATTGAGCCCCAGGCAAGTGCCACCAGCCAGTGCCCTGGACCTATCCCCACCTATGGGTCCCAGGGGACTGGCCACACCTTCACAGACCATTTTGCAGCCATGGTCAGGGTGGAACTCATAGTCATGCCCTCCAAAGACTCTGGGAGGCTCCAGGCCCCACCAGGAAGCTTCTCTGAGAGCTCTCTAGAAGCCCCAGGACCCCCTGCCTTGCCCTGGTCCCTGCCCTTCCTCAGCCCCAGGTGACTCAGCGTCTCTCCCTGACTTGCAGACAGCTAACCTGTCAGTGGTGTTCAAAGACTCCAGCTCCACCACACCCCTCATCTTTGTGCTGTCGCCTGGCACTGACCCCGCTGCTGACCTCTACAAGTTTGCTGAAGAGATGAAGTTCTCCAAGAAGCTCTCTGCCATTTCTCTGGGCCAGGGCCAGGTAAGGACAGGGTGGGCAGGGGTGGGGCCCTGGGGGTTGGGCCAGTTGGCACCTCACCGCTCAGCACTTCTGCCCCACAGGGCCCTCGGGCAGAAGCCATGATGCGCAGCTCCATAGAGAGGGGCAAGTGGGTCTTCTTCCAGAACTGCCACCTGGCACCCAGCTGGATGCCAGCCCTGGAGCGCCTCATTGAGCACATTAATCCTGATAAGGTGCACTGCCCTGCCTGCCACAGGTCCAAAGACCTCCTTTGCTGAAGGGACTACTAACACATCCATCCAGGACTGACAAGGCTTAATGAGATTGTCCCACAGAGCACTCAGCCCACCTGGGCACACAGTGAGCACTCAGGAAGTGACATATGAAACAGGCCTCAGCTAGATTCATCTTCTAAGTGGCTCCCCTAATTACCGTTACCACTGGTGAAGTGACATGCCCAAGTTCACCCACGACTGATGATCCTGGGACTTGCCAAAGCCCATATTCTTAATCAGTGGTCTGAGCAGCCGGGTCAGACTACAGGTGGCCCAGGTTCCTGGTGGGAGGGAACATGGTGTGGGGCAGTCTCGGTGCTCACATGGAGCGTGGCCGCCAGGTGCACCGGGACTTCCGCCTGTGGCTCACCAGCCTGCCCAGCAACAAGTTCCCAGTGTCCATCCTGCAAAACGGCTCCAAGATGACCATTGAGCCACCACGCGGTGTGAAGGCCAACCTGCTCAAGTCCTACAGCAGCCTCAGCGACGACTTCCTCAACTCCTGCCGCAAGGTGAAGGGCACTGGGTGCGTGCCCACCCCACGTGCTCCAGACCCAGCCCCGCCCCTCACTCCCCTGCCCCCACTGCCTCTCGCAGGTGATGGAGTTCAAGTCCCTGCTGCTGTCCCTGTGCCTGTTTCATGGGAATGCTCTGGAGCGCCGCAAGTTTGGGCCCCTGGGCTTCAACATCCCCTATGAGTTCACAGATGGGGACCTGCGCATCTGTATCCGCCAACTCAAGATGTTCCTGGACGAGTATGATGACATCCCATACAAGGTGGGCCGAGGACAGGCTGGGGCCAGGGAGGGTGGCGCTGGGTGCTTGTGGGGGCCCTCACCCACCCACCCTGTAGGTCCTCAAGTACACGGCCGGGGAGATCAACTACGGAGGCCGCGTCACCGACGACTGGGACCGTCGCTGCGTCATGAACATCCTGGAAGACTACTACAGCCCGTCTGTGCTCTTCCACGAGCACAGCTACAGCGCCTCGGGCATCTACCACCAGATCCAGCCTACCTACGACCTCAACGTGAGCATACCCCAAGGGCCGGCAGCTTGCCAGGCTGGGCTTCTGGGGTGCTATGAACACCTGGGCAGCAAGCTCCTTTTCATGGATTACTCCACCCCACAAAGACAGCACGGTGAGGGGGGTGGACCCAGTCCCTGCCCCCTGGAGCTCGGGCTGTGTGGGGAGAGGTGAACTCTGGCCTCTCAGCCACTGCCTGAGTGTAATTACCCAGTGGAGGCAGGGGCAGCTCCTCCAAGGTCATAGGCTGGCCCAGGTTCTGCAGGCAGGGAGGGCTCCCAGAGGAAATGGTGCTTCAGCTAAGAGGTGTGAAGAGCCGGCCTGGGCTGGGCTGGGTGTTCAGAGTACAGGTCATCATATAAGGAGGGAGGCACGACTGATTTGAGCAGCCGAATGAAGGAGCAGGGAGCAGACGGCTGCAAGAAGAGGGCTGGGAGGGAAGCAAAGGCCACCCACACAGTGCCTCAGAAGCCACGCGGCCCTAAGGAGAGGGAAATGCGTAAGGATTACAACGAGGGGAGACAGGTGGGAGCTGTGATCCACTGGAGCGCCCTCCACCGGCTGCAGTGGCGGCTCTCCCACCCTCCAGGGTTATGTCTCCTACATCAAGGGCCTCCCTCTCAATGACATGCCTGAGATCTTTGGCCTGCATGACAATGCCAACATCACCTTCGCCCAGAATGAGACCTATGCCCTGCTCGGTGCCATCATCCAGCTGCAGCCCAAATCGTCCTCCATGGGTGGCCAGGGCCGGGAGGAGGTAGGTGGCAGCAGGGGAAAGGAGCCATGGGTTGGGCAGGGCCAGTCTCCCACTCATTAGCCTGACTTCTCCCCTGGGGGTAGGGACTCCTTGCATATAGAATCCTGCAAGAATTAAGGGGCTGGCCCTGACTTCCTGTGTCCCTTTGCCCCCACAGATAGTGGAGGATGTGGCCAACAATATTCTGCTCCAGACTCCTGAGCCCATCAACTTGCAGTTGGTGATAGCCAAGTACCCGGTGCTGTATGAGGAGTCAATGAACACAGTGCTAGTACAGGAGGTCATTCGGTAATCCCCCTGCCACCCCCAGTCCTGGGTTATGATGCCACTGGGCTGTAGAAAAATGACAGCACAGCTACTACGGGCCAGGTGCCATGCCAAGTGCTAGAAGCCCGCCCTCTAACTCAGCCACATTGTATCATTCCCACTTTACAGATGAGTAAACCAAGGCCCAAAAGTATTACACATTTGCTAAGAACCAGAGCTGAGATCAGTACCCAGGCTGCCCAACCCAGCTCTATGCTCTTAGCCCCCATGTTCTGCCATTGTTTTTCAGTCGATGGCTTACAACTGGGGAAATTTCAGATACTGCCACATGGCCCCAGACCACTGTCTGCTTCCTTGCCACTGGTCCTATAGGTATAACCGGCTGCTGCAGGTGATCACACAGACGCTGCGAGACCTGCTCAAGGCACTCAAAGGGCTGGTGGTGATGTCCTCACAGCTGGAGCTGATGGCTACCAGCCTGTACAACAACACTGTGCCTGAGCTCTGGAAAGCTAAGGCCTACCCCTCGCTCAAGCCACTGTCCTCATGGGTCATGGACCTGATGCAACGCTTGGACTTCCTGCAGACCTGGATCCAAGGGGGCATCCCAGCCGTCTTCTGGATCAGTGGCTTCTTCTTCCCCCAGGCCTTCCTGACAGGAACACTGCAGAACTTTGCCCGCAAGTCTGTTATCTCCATTGACACCATCTCATTTGATTTCAAGGTTTGCACACAGCCAGGGTCAGGCCAGGGTATGGCCCAGGCAGGAAGGGTGCCAAGGCCACAGCTGGCTGCCAGTCGGGAGCCCCAAGTAGGGTTTGGGGAGCAGGGAGAGCCAAGCCAGAAGAGGCCATGAGCCCCACGAAAATTCCTAGGAGTAGGACACCAGCTAAAGTGGTGGGTGATGGGTGGGCAGGCAAGGCTCTCAGGAGGGAGTTCGTGCCTCCTGACCCAAATCCTAACCCAGATTCCAAGTGTTCATGCATGTGGGGGCCTGTCTGTGTGCCCACCACAGGTAATGCGCCAGTCGGTGTCAGAGCTCAAGAAAAGGCCCAAAGAGGGGTGCTACATCCATGGACTGTTCCTGGAAGGGGCCCGCTGGGACCCTGAGGCCTTCCAGCTGGCCGAATCTCGGCCCAAGGAGCTATACACAGAAATGGCTGTCATCTGGCTCCTGCCTACACCCAACCGCAAGATCCAGGACCAGGACTTCTACCTGTGCCCCATCTACAAGACGCTGACCCGAGCCGGTCCGGGCCCGGGGCGGGGGGGCCGGCCGCGGGCGGGCAGAGCATACGCCACAGGTGGGGGCCCAGATTTGGGCCACAGAGGCCAGTCAGCACTCCTGACAGTGACCGGGCCAGGACAGAGCTGGACCACCAGCAGGTAGAGGGATACCCAGGGCTTGGGCTCAGTCTGTGGGAAGTGGCCCCTGAGCTCACCATCCTCTTGCCTCCCTCAGCAGACCCACCCGGGTCCTGGGAGCCCCAGCCTGCCAATGAAGTTTTAGGGGGGTAACTAAGGCTTGGGGGAGAGGCGGAGCCAGGGCTGGGTCCAAGAAGGAAAGAGCAGTGCCATTAACTCTCCCACTGCTGTCCTCACTTGGCACAATAACCCTGGGCAGACCTAAGCCTTAGCCAGACCCATTCACCAGGCAGATTTTTCTCTTGGGTCAGGACCCCTGCTTGTCCCCAGCTCAGTCTGCTGAGTCCATTGCCTTTTCCGTTTCTGCTCTTGTGGCAGACAACTTAACCCTCCCCACTTCTTGCCTGCTCTAGGAACACTATCAACCACAGGCCATTCCACCAACTACATCATTGCTGTGGAGATCCCCTCCAACCAGCCCCAGCGACACTGGATAAAGCGTGGGGTGGCCCTCATCTGTGCCCTGGACTACTAGACTCAAGACAAAAGAGTTTGAGCCATTAAAGTTGTTTTCTAAGCAGTCCACCTGAGCCTTAGCTGCTTAGATCAGTGCCCCTCCGCAGGACTGACTGCCAGGGAAACGGTGAGGGTCAGGGGCTGAGGCGGCCTCAAGAGTGAATGTGCTTAGCAGTGGGAAAGTGGCAGAGGTAGCAGCTTTGACCTGCTGGACCTGTCCAAATGCAACAAGCATAGAGCAGAGCCCTCCAAGGGGGTCCCTCCAGGGACTTGCCTCCTCAACCCAGGGCCCCAGCATCTGTTCAGGTTGCAAGGCCATCAGAACTGGGTGAAAACCATGGCTCTCTCCTCCTGTAGTGTACCTTGCACACGACTCCTCAGGTTCCGCAGCCCCTACAAAGCCCCTCCTCAACTCAGGTCCTAAATCCTGGGTCTAAGGTCCCAAGAATCTAGGCCCTGAGAATGCATCCTTCTCACCTCTCTGGTCTCAGGGCCTTGGGCCCAGGTTTGGTTGGGTCCTTACTCCCACCAGTCTAGCCTATAAATCTTAGGCCAGCAACCACAGGAGACTTCATTTCTTAGGAGAGTTTTATTCATTCATTGATCCAATATTTACAGGGGCCAGAGAAGTCAGGCTGTGCTCAGCACAGAGAGGCAGCTGCTATACTGGCCAGCCATCCCCTGCCCCAGTCACTATGTACAGATAAGGGGCCTGCTTCGGTCACCTTCAAAGCCATCTGGCAAAGACCATGGGGCTATGTTTGGGGCCCAGCTCGAGACAGTGCTGGGCCCATTGCCCCTTGGCACTGGGCTCTCTGGAAACACTAGGCTCTGACTGGTTGTCTCAGTCCTGTTGTCCCCCACCCTGAGTGCCTTGCAGAGGCTGAGGAAGCTGGCGTGGCAGGGACAGATGAGTGGGGTCAGCTTCCTAGAAGCAGCCCAGTCTCTGCTATCCCTAAGAGGAGGGAGACATGGTAATACTGAGGGGCTGGGCAGAGACTCCTCTGAACCCCAGGCTCCAGGGACAGAGCCCATTGCCAGGACAACAACACTGAAGGCAAAGCGGCCCAGAGCCCTGCTGCAGAAAGCAGTCTTGACAAGCCCGGCTGAAGCCAGGAAGGGAGTTTAGAGGTCAACAAACAGCTCAAACACTTCTCTCTGCTCAGGCCATGGGACCCCAGCAGGCCTCTCACCCACCCCAGCTAGGACACCCCACTCCCAATCCAGCCCAGCAGCCGGGTTCCTGAGTTTGGAGCTCTCCCAGGGGGAAGGAAGAGTAGACCTGGCTTCCTCAAAACGACTGGGGGCTGGGGCTAGAGCAGCAGGACCCAATGCCCCCCTACCCCAGGCCTCTGGCTGTGACCCTGCAGGCATGACCCCGGCATGATGCAGGGACCTGGGCCCACCAGGATGACAACTGTTGGAAAGAACACAGTCAGGAAGCTGGCTATGTCAACACAGTGGTGGCAAGATGGGTTAGAGCCCAGAAAAATAGACGTCTCTGTAGGTAAAATATATACTCTGCTGCCGAGGCAGAAAGGGCAGGTCCTGCCACTCCACAGCCGGCTGTGGAGGAAGCTGCAGCAGCGCACTGTGCCCCAGCTCCAGCTCCTGCTTCCGGAGCACTGTGGGGCTGCCCTGCCCTGCCAGGCCCTGGGACACATTGCGGGGAATCCAGCCTACCCATTCCCGGGGTGTGAGCTCTCCGGCTGAAACTATTCAGTAATACTGGGAAGAGGGGGAGTGGGGCAGGAAAGGGGCCCTTGTGAGGGCCATGCGGCAAGAGCGGGCTGCAGAGTACAGGCCGGCAGTCCTCACTGGCGCTTGGCCTTGTAAGGGCGCGAGCGTTTCCGCCGGTCAGGTTTCCGCTGCTTGTGGAGCCGGCCGATGCTGACCCCTTGGCGCCGCCGCACCGAGATGTTCTGTTCCACCAGGTTGGCCAGCATGCCTACAAAGAGGCAGAGGCCCTTAAACAGATGGCCGGATGTCCAGCAGCCACCCTCTTAACGGGCCACGGCCTCAGGGCAAGAGCTGAGGCTCTTCGCTGCGCATCCTGAGCCCCACAGTCTGCTCAAGCCCCAAAAGAGGCCTGAGGGACATGGCCCTAAGCAGGGCATGCAGTGAGTCCCCTCACCTTCCTGGGCCAGCATGGAGATGAAGGTACAGATGAACTCATCGTAGTTGTGGGTCCTTCTCTGGTCGTCAATCTGTGGGAGAGAAGGATGAAAACACTGCAGCCCATCTCCCCAGAGCAGCCAGCAGTTGACCTGGGGAAGTCACAGCTCTGGGAAGACCCCGGCAGAGGTCCAGCAGCTGGAGAGATGACCCACCTTGAACTTCTTCCTCTTCTCCACTTCCTCCTTGAGGCAAGCCTCATAGTTTGCGATCTCTGCTTCCACACACTTCAACAGTGCCAGCAGCTCCTGTCAAAACCCCGCAGTGTCCTCCTGAGGGGGTGCTGGCCAGCATCAAAGCCCCCCCCCAACCAGGAGGCAGCTGGAGGCAAGGATGAGCAGCCAGAGTCCACAGAGCCTACCAAGGCCCCTGGCGCTTCCCAACCCAAACAGGCTTCCTGGCGCCTGGCTTCAACCTTCACACCAGAACTCCAACCAAGGCCCCAGCACCTGGGCGGCAGTGCTGCAGACCCTTCCCGCTGACAAGATTAGATGAGAAAGCCGCAGAGGGACTCACCTTGGGTGAGTACTTCTCCCCGCTCAAGGGCTCACCGGGCCTGGCCAACCCAGGCTTCTCTCTGCCGTCTGCAGATTCCACCACCTCCTTCTCTTCTGGGCTGCTGGAGCCCTGGCTGCCTTGGCTTGGTCTGCTGCCGGGCGAGGAACCCTTCCCACACTCTGGGAACAGAAGGCACGAGAAGACTCATCAAAGTGCAGGACGCTTAGCGGTCACCTGGCCACCTCCCTCCTCTGGCCAAGTAGTCAGTGCGCCAGTCCCAGGCCCACCTGTCAGTGCCAGAGGACTCAGCACACCATCCTCAGCGAGATGCAGCAGGCCTGTGCTGATGACAGGACCCAGGTCTCGTACAGCACGATTGTAGCGGATGCAGTCAACACGCAGCAAGCTGTCATCCTCTCCAAAAAGCACCTTGGAGATGTGGGAGGTGACAGGGCTGGAGGGCCGCGTCGGGTTAGCTGAGCGAATGGGCGACCGCAGAGGCGAGTTGAAAGCACTGCCGATCTCGGAGGCTGTGTCCGTGCTCTCGTTGCTGGGGGTGGGCGAGGGCTGCGGGTGTGTAGGAACCGCCACGGCTGGGCTCGCGGCCCCGCTGCTGGTCTTGATGGACAGAGGAATTGAGAGGTCTTTCTGGGACTCTTTGAGCTTTTCGGCCAAGACATTGATGGTGTTGGGCTGCAGCACTGACAGCTGCCCGTCCCCAGAGCCGCTCAGTGGTCCTGGCTTCCCTGGCCCCTTTCGCTTGTACCTAGGGGGCCCCAAGGAGAGGTGAGCCAAGGGAAGGGACCAGATGACCCCACCCAGCAGTGCCCAGAATGGCCCTGAACACATCCTGGCCTCCAGGGACTGGCACTGCAGCTCCTCACACTCCACAGCCATAGCCACGTGTCCTCAAAGGACACCTCTATTCCAGCTGCCTGACTGTGGCCTTTTGCCAGTGCCGTGTCTTCTGACAGAGCTGCTCCCCACCCCATCTCCTCCATCCCTGCTCCATCCAATCCCTTGAGGCCTAGCCGAAAGACCACCTCCCAACAGGACATGCCTTGTTGTCTGGTTAAATGTCTTCAGCACTTCCCCAAGCCCTCCTGGAGTCTTAGGGACCGGGGACCTGGAGTCAGGCCCTGCATGCCAGCCTCCCACAGGACCCTGCACTCAGCAGGGTGCTCAGTGCTGTCTGCTAAAGGGCAACCTCAGATGTGGGCTGGAACGTTCAAGAATAGGATCTGCAGCACTAAGAGTTTGAAGCCTTAACAGAACTGAGGCTGACCTGATGGCAGAGTTGGTGTTCTGCACATCGTCGTCCTCATCATCCTCGTAGTCGTCCTCATCATCCGAGTACTGCTGGGGCGGGCGGACTGGAGCTCGGCTGCGGCCCACACCTGCTGCCAAGTCTTCCTCCTCCTGAGGCAGAGAGCCAGGGCAGCCATAAGCAGGGGCCAGTTAGCCCAGCCTGGGCACAGCACTCACAGCCAGAAAGAAAGCCAACACGGTTCTCCAGGTCAAGTCCACTGAACCCCAGGTGTTCCACAGCCCACCCAATTCCTGAGGAGGCCACTGCCCACCTACACGACCTGCCTATGCAAGGCCTCTAAGACAAACAGAGCTCTCAGAAACACATACCTTTATTTTGCCAACCTAACTCATTGAGTAGTACCCAGGAACATGCCCTAAACATTCTGCCTCACTGCTGTATGGGTGGATTGAGAGTCGGAGTTCTCTCTGCTTCTCTAAGCCCCTACGGAGGCTTCTGGGTAGCAGAGGAATTTGGCCACCTAGGCCTAGGTATAGGGTGAACACCAAGGAACCATGTGAAGAAACTGCCTGTTGCAGCCTCTCAAGAGAATCCTGGAGGGGCTCCTGCAAGGGTGCTCCCAGCTCACCTGCATGGGGGACTTGGCATAGTTGTGATTGTCCAGAAAGGCCGGCAGCCGCTGAACAATGGGAGTGGGGTTGGGAGGAACCCCGTTGAGGCTGCTCCCTGGAGGCTTCACCACCAGCTTAGGTTTGCTGGGAGGGCTGTGGCTTGGGGCCTGGGGGCATGAACCAGCCACGTCCTCCACACCATCTAAGGGGGCAAGGAGCACAGGCAGGACCTTCAGCCAGATCCTCAAGAAAACCTGTCCCCAGCCCACCGTCTCCCCAGTGTCGTGACACAGCACTGCTTCCTCCTCCCTTGCTGGAGGAGAGGGGAGCTAGTTGGTGAGATGAGAGCCCGCAAGCTCTAGGTCATGGGCCCACAGCAACACGAGAAGGACGAGATGGGAAAAGGGAGGCAGAAAGAAAAACGCCTCTTCAGAAAACCAAAAAAGGGAGTATCTATTATAGAGAAGGCTCAGGGGTTGTGGTGATGTCAGCCCTTTCAGGTGCCTTTCTTTAGGGAAGGACTGCTCTCCCTCCGTGTTCCAAAGAGAGAGAGCTGTAGGCACCGAGCTTCATGCCTCCCATAGGAGCATCTGAACCACTGCCCAAGTGCCTCCACACAAAAGACTTGCTCTGCTTGGGTCTCCCAGCTCAAGCTATGATGGGGTTGCTCTGAGGTCAAAAGGAGGCCCCAAGATTGCTGGTACCTGTGTGAGTGCCCTCAGAGGCTGCTGGGGCCCTGCCTGCCTCCAGCGCCAGAGGGGACTTGCTGCTGGCTGGTTTGGACTCCTCAGGCAGCTGTGGCTCTTGAGACTTGTGGGTCTGAATCAGCTCTGGCTGCGTCACCCTAATCAGCTAAGAACAGAACCCAAGCTCAGAGGAGTGAAGGCAGACCCCAGCCACTCCCTTAGACAGCAAAAGGCCTTGGCTCTACCTGTTCGCTCACAAGGAAATACAACAGACAAACACAAATCTCCTTTTAGAACTTATTCTCCCTTCTCACCCCAAGTCCCAGCTTTTCCACAAGGAAAGCAAAGGTCACTTGAAGCTCAACAGACCCACAATAACGAGTGATCTGGGAACTAGAGACACATGCCCCAGTGCGGAGAAGAGGGATGGCATGAGGGGTACCCACCTGCTGCAGGGCCTCCAGTACTGTCTGACGGTTCACCTTTAGCACATGCAGCCTGGCCTCATACTTGATCCTGCGGTCGGGCACCACCGCCATCAGGTTGAAGCGGATGTCATGGTAGGGCTCCCTGCAGTCACAGCCGCAGCCGTGAGAGCAGCTCCCAAACCAGCTCCGCCATCAGGTGGAGGCAAACAATCTGGCAGGGCTCCCTGAAGTCACAACTACAGCCAGAGGTGCAGGTCCCACCCCAACAGGCGGGCAGGAGCTAGCAATGCACACCAGGCACCTGAGCACCTGGTGCCTTCCAAGGAGCTGTGTGAGGGGCCTGTCAGGAAGTGAGCCAGGACACTGGACCACATAGGGCTCCACAAGGCCTGCCCCTCCCCAGCCTGTCCCAAAGCAGGCCATAGGCAGCCTGGGTGAGAAATTGGGCAAGGAGGTGGAAGCCCAAGATCTAAGCTTGACCTGGCCGGACTCATCATGTGGCCTTGCATGAGTCATTTGGCCTCTCTTTGCCTTCCCTTTTCTGTGGCCCTCCCGATGGGGGCACGGCTCCAGAGGGTAGGGCAAGCACAGAGCCCTTACCCTGCGGTGGCGAGGCCGATACGCTCCATGATGACCCGCCGGGCCTTGTCTGTCCACTCCTCATCCTCCCCCCAGGGCCCTAGGGAAGACCAAGATGAGGAATCAGCAGGTGGTGAGCCCTGAGTCTGGGCCGACCAGGAGCAGGAAGGAAGATGGAGAGCAGCTGAGCCAGGGCGTCTGGGGTAGTCAGGCAGTGCAGTGCAGGGTGCCATCTAGCCAGAGACAGATGTCCTCAACACCCAGCCCCCTGCCACTGGGTCCCAACACCTGAGGACCCTAAGGCCTAGCTCCCTAGAAGGTAAGCAGAAAATGGGCCCCGAGCCCAGAGTGCCTACCATGGTCAATGGGGTAGACCTTCAGCCCATCCAGCTCAAAAAGCCGGCCTGTGATAGGCACATAGCTGACAAAGTGGAATGCCTCCATGGTCCGCACTGCACTAAGGCCATTCTGCTTCTCAGGGAGGTGGCGTGGCTCAGGCCTAGGGAAGAACACACTCAGGGCCCAGGATGAGACAACCGCTCCTCACCCCCACTCCCATCAGCTCCCACAGCTCCCACACACCTGGCATGGCTATTATGTGCTTTGGCCAACTCTGGGGCATTGCCAATCGCATATCCTTTGCTCTAGAGAGAAGAAAATAAGATGACATCATAACAATTTCTCAGGTGGGCGGGCCTCTGGGTGGGAAGCAAAGCTCAAAAGAACAAGCCTGGAGGCATTTTTAGGAGCCTGAAGAAGCATAGATGGGATCCTGAAAGGTTAGTGTGGACAGGAAAGAACTCTGGAGCCCCAGAAAGATGGGGTTAGTCTTATGTTAGTCCGGTAATGACCGGACACTGGAGAATAACATGGCCTGATAAAGACCTGACAAAGAAAGTCCCGACATAGTGTCACTTAAGGAATGTTCCTTTCTTCCTTCAGTCTTTCCTGGCAATTGGGTCTAAAATTTAAGGGTCAAATGTAATGTACGTCACTTGAAAAGGAAATGGCCTCATAGTGTCAAATGCAATGTGGTAGCACTGGGAGTCAGATCTGCCCAGTAAGCTATGAGCCAGGATTCAGGCACTGCAGCTTACCTCAGGGCTGAAGCCTTTGGTGAAATCCTTCATGCGACTCAGGGTGGGACCCAGGTCCACATTGCTGCAGTTCAGGAGCACGCTCAGCAGGGCATGAGTGGCACAAGAGTTGGGGATCAGCTGTGAAACCAAGAACAGTCACTCATACAGAGTCATTCACCCCAAGCCATGCTCATTACAAATGGGGACCCAGAGAGGGACAGTCATATCTGGATAACAAAACTCATCAACTTCCCTCATCTCCATCCAACATTTGTTCATTCAACTAAATACCCACCAGGTGTCTGAGGACATACAGAGTGGACTCAGACACCACGCTGCTCTAAAGATACTCCCTTTTTTAATGAATAAGAGCTCAGTACCTTCTGCCAGGGGACTTCTATAACCACCACTCCTGGTATCTGCCTATCTCCTTCTGCTTTCCCCCACTCCCATGTCCCAGGCAAAGACAATAGCAGCATCCCACCCTCCAGTTGGAACACAGAGCCGAGCAGACCTGATGGGCAAAGAACATGTTATTCACAATATCATCATCAATCACAGACGTATCATCCACCAAGGTAGAGACCTTGCGACGGGATCGGCGCTCTTCGATCCATTTGAACAGGAAGATGAATCCATACACTGGGCTGGGGAAAAGTAAGGGGCAGAGCTAGACCAGCCAAGTGGGGGAAAGCAATCAGCATTCTCTTTCTTTTCCCTCCTATTCCCATGCACCATGTTACCACTCAGGTGCCCTTCCCGTGATCCCACCTCTACCCTGGCTTCTTCTCAACACTGACTAAAGTGGCCCTGAGCCCTCACACCCCATGAGCCTGCTGCAGGCAGAGTCAAGCCTCAGCTTCTGGCTGTGATGCTCCAGAGGTACATCCTGTGTCCTCATGAAGTCTGTGGTTCTGGGATAAGAGATGAAAAGCTGGAGCCCATGGCCCAGGACAGGGTAGGACAGAAAGTGAGACAAGAAGACAAATTCTGATGGAGGAATTTAAACACTAATTCTCATTGTGAACCCCAAGGCCTGGGCCCCAGTGTAGTCAAGAAAGCAAAGGAACACCCATCAGTCCCTTCTTTTCTGGGAGATAAAAACAGACCTCTCCGTTCATGCATGGTAGTCCCTCCATACCTCTATTCTGTAGGACCACCAAGACAAAGGCCCTGAGTGAGGCTGGTCACCCAGGAGGGGCCTCCTCAGATGCCACACACCAACCAATCAAAACCTTTGTGAAGGGATTAAAGCCACCCGCACACCGGCACGTGAAAGCAGCAATTAATAAATTACAGCAGGCACTGCGTGACCTGAATCAAGAAAAAGGGCTGCCTTCCTGCTCTAAGACCAGAAAAGGCAGCTGAACTGTACTCCAAAGGATGGTTAGATTTGTACTGGGGGGGGGGGGGGGGGGGGGGGGGGGG
>NW_024412444.1:15666455-15710300 GCF_014898765.1 Herpailurus yagouaroundi | reverse complement strand
CCCCCCCCCCCCCCCCCACTACTACATACAGGGAAGTGCTGAAGACTGGGATAAAACAAAAATATCCACTTGTTCAGGAGGGAACCCAAAACCGAGGGGTGCTTCCATGTATGAGATTTTATAACTTGTGATTTCCTATACTACCTCCCTTGAGGGTAACTCATCGCCCGGCCCTTCCCTTGCCCTCAGGATGTACGGGAAGGCCCTGGCACCAAGCCACTCACCCCTGGCATTTGCTCTGAAGGTCATAGATCTCTTCCACCTGCACCCCTTTGACACCTGCGATCAGGGAAGGAAAGAAGTCGGGAAAGGCAGCCCCTGGCTGTGGTGCGAGGGCACAGAAGTGGGCCCCCCCCGCCAAAGCCGGATCCGACGGGTAGGAGAGGCTCTTACCGAAATCTTCCACCAGGAGGGTGAAGAGGCCTGGGTGGGGCGACAAGAGGAGCGGGTTGGTGGTCAGGCAGGCGCGTTTCGGGCCCACCCGGCCTCCCCAGCCCCGGGCCCGCCCGGCACCCTCCTCACCAGGGTCGCTCTCCAGCTCCAGCCAGCCCTTATTCATCTTCCCGCGGGGCGGCCCCTCAGCGCCATGTCCAGGCCCTCCCGACACCCCGCCGCCCGCGCCGGGAGCCCCCGCCGCCCCGGGGCCCCTAGCCCCACACACAGACAACGGGCCCCGTTAGCGTCACCCGTCCGCGCCGGCGACACTACGTCACCACAGCGCGACGCTCTCCGCCCCGCCTCTGGGATTGTCTGCCGCGGGATCGATTCCTGAGGTCCTGGCGCTCGCACGGAAGGGCGGGGCGAAGGGGAAAGGGCGGGGCGAGAGCCGTGCTGGGCGCGGGCCGCGCGAGAGGAAAAGGCGGGGCGAGATGAGGGGGTGGAGCGAGAGCGAGGTCGGGCGCAGCCTGCGCGAGAGGAAGGGGCGGGGCGGGGCGGGGCGGGGCGGGCGCGCGGCCGTTAGCGCGCGGCCGTTAGCGGTCCTGCTCCGGCAACGGTTGGTGTTCCGGTAGTCCCCGCGGCCGCAGTCTCCCTAGGTCGCAGTGCGCGTGACCCGGCCCCCGTTTGCGCGCTCGCCCCCTTCGCTGGCGCAGTCACCGCGCGGGGCGGCCGCCCGTGAGGTAGCTCCCACGGCTTGTGACAACGAATAAAGCTCCGGACAGCAGAGCCCTCGGCGACAGCTGGGAGGGCGGCTCCGGCCGGGAGCGGCGGCCTGTGCGCTATCGGGAGGAGCGAGCGGCGGAGGCGACCTCCGGCCCGGGCCCGCACCAGCCGCCCGGCAGGCGCGACATGAACCTGGTCTGGCATTCGCGGGATGCTCCTTGAGCCCCTTCTCTGGCTATTACCTCCAGGGGACGGTTGTGGCCACACCGACTCGTATTTTCCAAATCATTGTTTATTCTTGCGGCGGCGGGGCCGAACACGCTATTTTTAATTTTCTCAACAAGCCTTTACCCAGCATTCATCCAGTGAAACAGCTTGATAACCGTTTCAAGGGAGCATCCGCTCGGTTAAGAAGTCTCGGACTGAGCAGCTCGTGGAAGACGGCATTTGCAAAGTCCCTCCTCAAATGCTCTGAAGATTGTTGAGTCTTCCCGTAACTATCAGTGTGCCCAGAATCCCATTCAAGGAACGTCTTGGTCCAGCGATGCAAAGCACTGACGTTTCAAGGTTTTATTTCTATTGTGAGATGGCCAGGATTTCCCCCCCCAACAACCCGGAGCCGCTCAGTAGCCACTAAAGTGGATCCCCTAGTGCACGCCCTCCTCCCTCCTCTTCCAGCCCGTCCAAGTGCTTTTGTTGAATAAGAAGCCCTCAGATGTCATTACTTCTGCAAGTGCACCTCATGGGTCAGAGGAGGAGATGGAACAAACACAAAGAGAGGAAGAGCAGTCTAGTCTTAGTTTTCTGAACAGCTAGTTGCCTTAGTAGTTGTATCCATGGGGAACAGTTGACAGTCCCTGCAGATGTTCACGCTCCCCCGCTGTGATCTGAGGACATGGGTGCTGGAGTGTCTGTCCCTGGAGTGACCTGATTCACTCAGCTCTCCTTGGAAGAAATGCTGCCGTCCTCTCCCTTCCTTCATGGGAGTGGATTTTATGTCTTTTTCATTTGTCTCTCAGGGATTTCCCTTTCAGGGATTTCCCCTTTAACCAATGAAAACTAAATTTTCAGTCTGCTGACATTTGTTGGGGGAGGAGTGGCAGGATGTCCTCTCCACTCTGGGACATCTTACTCTTGGCTCAGATCTAGACAAAGATTGGGAACAGACCAAACGTCAATGGCCTGCTGAGCTGGGTGAAAAGTGGTGTGATTTGTCAGTGTTCTCTCTTGTCTTCCACTAGGGGGGGTTCTTGCTTCAGGCAGTCAAAATCCCAGGGGCTTTTTTTTTTTTTTTTTTTTTTTTTTTACTAGAGCTACCTTCTCTAAGCTTTTACTGGGTGGAATTAAGGCACCTATACTTGGAGGCAAAAAGAACCTTTTTTTCCCCCCCTGAGCACTCCCTCATGTATTTAGTAGGCACAAAGGCAAAAAAGACCCACTTAGGTCAAGCAATAATTCCAATTCTTACTCTGCTGAGTGATAGCGTAACTCTGATCTTGGGGAAGTGCCTCTCTGTGACCTCTCTGTGCCTCAGTCTCATCTTGAAAATAGGGATAATGGTGGTACCTCCTGCATGAGAGTCTTTGTGAGTTAACACATGTAAAATGCCTAGAACAGTTCTTAACACAATTTAATATTTATTGGCTAATGCTAGCCTTGATACTGGGTGGGTCCCTTTTATTATGTCACATGAGTTGGGAGGTGAAGTACACTATTACTTTGACCCTGTGGAATCAAGTGTAGAATTAAATTGCTGACCAAGCCCTGTTTGTATTTATAGCTGGAAGAGCCGGTATTGTCCTCATAATAGTATAGAAGAATTCAAGTTAGGAGAGAGAGGCAGCAGCGAATGAAGACTATTAAAGAAAAGAAGAAGGAACGTCAAAGACTGAGGTAGAGTAGGTGATGTAAGGGAGTTTGGGAGAAATTGTCCAAAGGCCTGTGGCATATGCTACACTTGTGTGGCCTTGAGGGCTGAGGTTGGGTAGTATGGAAGCACACACCAGTGGTCCCCCGGAAGCTGCCCAGCAACCTATGCTCCTGGGGCTGTCCCTAATAACAAAGTGCTGGCACTGGAGCCCTAGATTCATATCCTGGCTCTAACACTTGCTAACACTAGGTGACCTGGGACAGGTTACTTCATTTCATTATGCCTCAGTTTCCTCATCTGGAAAATGTGCATACGAGCAATGCCCATTTTTAGAACCGTCTGTAGATTCTTGCTTACTGGCAATAGTGCTTCGCAATAGGAAATTCACACTCAATTTTAGTATCATTTTTTTGATGCTTTATGAGCATGGTACCACCAGAGATTCAGAATATGTGGCAGAAGAAACAGTAAAAGAGTAAAAGGGGATTTGCTCTTGCATTCATTCAGTCTACACGGGCAGCACAGCCAACGGGAACAGAAAAGCACAATCTTACATAATTCAGATAACTTGGTACGGTTTGTGCTTTCAAAAATTATTCAATAAAAAAAGAAACTGATGCCTTAGCCTTTTGATATTTTGGCCCTTCCTCAGACCCATGGAGGCATTTTGAGGGAAATGTCACATTGGTAGTCGACAGGATCCTCAAAGACCACCTTGTACTTCTTCCTTCTCTTGTATAGAAAATCTGCCAAGACAAGGAGGGTAACCCAAAGGAAGCCGTCTTCAGGGCCTGGTAAGAAAGACTGGAGGTTCTGTTCAACCGCATTCCGACCTCAGCAAAGGCCACCTGTGTAGGGCAACAAACTTGCTTCTCTGTCCTACTTCCCAGATTCTCTAAGATCCTGAAGAACTCAGGGTCCTTGATTTTTTTTTTTATTTTTTTTTTCAACGTTTATTTATTTTTGGGACAGAGAGAGACAGAGCATGAACGGGGGAGGGGCAGAGAGAGAGGGAGACACAGAATCGGAAACAGGCTCCAGGCTCTGAGCCATCAGCCCAGAGCCCGACGCGGGGCTCGAACTCACGGACCGCGAGATCGTGACCTGGCTGAAGTCGGACGCTTAACCGACTGCGCCACCCAGGCGCCCCCCTTGATTTTTTTAAATGTTCCAAAGTTCAAGAAACAATTAAAGCCACTTGAGACAAAAGTATATGAAGTGTGCAGTTGTAGCCAATTCCCTAAAAAGTGGCCAAAATGTATAACTGATACCATGTAACACTTCATCCCAACCTCCATCCTTGTCAAAATGTCCTCTTCCCGATACTGGACTCCTCCTTGTATTTAGAGAGATGGTTATACTCCCAAACTGAATTCTTAACATTCTCTCTTCCAGTTTGCCGGCTATGCCTTCGAGAACCTGGGGATCCCGAAAAACTGGGGGAATTTCTTCAGAAAGACAATCTCAGTGTGCATTATTTTTGTCTTGTGAGTATAAGGTTCCTTTTCAATGTTTCATGGCATTTGCTATATAGTCTGTTCTCTGTTTTTCATCCAGCCTCAGATTTATAGCCCTGTTTGTTTTTCTTAATAGCTTTTTTCTTTTTTTTAACGTTTATTATTTATTTTTGAGAGAGAGAAAGAGAGAGAGAGTGAGTGGGGGAAGGTTAGAGAGAGAAGGAGGCACAGAATCCAAAGCAGGCACCAGGCTCCATCCGAGCTGTCAGCACAGAGCCTGATGCAGGGCTCAAACCCACAAACCATGAGATCATGACCTGAGCTGAAGTCTGATGCTTAACCAACGGAGCCACTCAAGTGCCCCAATAGCCTTTTTCTTTTTAAAATATAGTTTTTAGGGGCTCCTGGGTGACCCAGTTGGTTAAACTTCTGACTTCAGCTCAGGTCATGATCTTGTGGTTCTTGAGTTCAAGCCCTGCGTCGAGCTCTTGTGCTGACAGCTCAGAGCCTGGAGCCTCCTTTGGATTCTGTGTCTCCCTCTCTCTCTGCCCCTCCCCCACTTGTTCTCCTCTCTCTCTCTCTCTCTCTCTCTCTCTCTCTCAAAACTAAATATTAAAAAAAAATTTTTTAATCCTAGTTTTGAAAAGTAATACCAGAGGTACCTGCTATAAAATCCTGGCAGTATAAAGTATGTACAATTAAACAGTACATTCTCAAACAGTATTCCTAATACTTCTCAAAACAGCATTCCCAATCTTTCCCCCTCTCCCCAGAAGCACATGCTATCAACTGTCCTTCAAGCTGTTGTTTGCACTATGCTGTTTCTTAATTAGCTATAATTTGCGTACTATAGAATGTACCCATTTTAAGTGTACAATTTGATGAATTTTTATAAGCTCTTATATCATGGGGATATAATGTATATCCTCATGTAAACACTGCCCCAATCAAAGTAAATATTTCCATCATTGGAAAGTTCCCTCCTGCACTCTTCTAGTCAGTCCCCTAAGAGATCATCACGTTCTGATCCATAGATTACTTTTGCCTTTTATTATACTTCATATAAATGGAATCATACAGCATTTGCACTCTTGTTTCTGGCTTCTTTTGCTCAATACAGCATTTTGGAGATTAACCCATGTCATTGCATGTACGGGTAGCTTGTACCTTTTTGTCCCCTAGTAGTATTCTGTTCTATGAATATTTTATAATTGGCTTATTTATCCATCTGCTGATGGACATTTGAATTGTTTCCATTTGAGGCCTATTATGAATAAAGTGGCAATGACTATTCCTGTACAAGTGTTTTTGTGAACACGCATTTTCACTTCTCTTGGACAAATGCCTAGGAGTGGAATTACTGGTTGTATGCTAACTGAGTGTTTAACTTTATGTGAAGTTGCCAAATCACTTTTCAAAGAGATTGTACCAGTTTACACTCCCACTAGCACTTTCTGAGAATTCTGGTTGCACAATATTCTTGCAGTTCTTGCAGAACTTGATATGGTCGATCTTTTTCATGTTAGCCATTCTATTAGGTGTGTACTGGGATTTCATTGTAGTTTTAATTTGCATTTCTCTGTTGACTTAAGATGTTGAGCTTCTTTTGTGTGCTTACTGGCCATTCACTTATGTTCTTTTGTGAAGTGTCTGAACAAATATTTTTCCTTTGTAAAAGTAGAGCTGTTTTGTCTTATCAAGTTATAAGAGTTTTTAAATATATTCTGGATATAAATCCTTTTTCAGGCATGTGTATGCTTTGTCACTATTTTCTCCAAGTCTGTGGCTTGCCTTTTCATTTTCTTAATGGTGTCTTTCGAAGAACAAGTGTTTTTAATTTTGATGAAGTTCAGCTTATCAGTTTTTTTTTCTTTTATGGTTAGTGCTTTTTGTGTGTGTCCCAAGAAATCTTTGCCTACTCATTGAATTACCTTGGTGCGTTTGTCGAAGCCAATTAACCATGTATCTTTGGATCTGGGTGATTTATTTTATGTCATTGATCTGTGCATCATCCTTACAACAGTACTGCATTGTCTTGATTATTGTGGCTTTATAGTGTCTTGAACTCAAGATTTATAAGTTCTACAGTCTTTTTAAGATTGTTTTGGCTATCAGGTCCTTTTCCATGAAAATCTATATTTAGCTTGTGAGTTTTTCCTTAAAAAATAAAAAAAGCCTGTTGGGATTGAGATTGGGGTTGCAGTGAATTTATAGGTCAACTTGGGAAGAATTGATGAATAAGATTGAATCTTCCAATCCATGGATGTCATATATTTCCCCATTTATTTGGGCCTTTTAAATTTTGTCTCAGCAATGTTTTTTTTTTTATTTATTATTTATTTTTTTATTCAGCAATTTTTTTAGTGAAGTCTTGCACATCTTTTATTAAATGAGTGCCTAAATATTTTGTGACTTTCATGCTATTATAAATAGTATTTTAAAATTTCAGTTTCAAGTTTGTTGCTGGCATATATAAGTGCAGCTTATTTTGTATGTTGATTTTGTATCCTGAAATCTTGTTAAATTCATTTATTTAGTAGTTTTTTTATTTTTAAATTTGTTGGTAAATGCCTTAGGATTTCCTGTGTACACAATCATGTAGTGTGAATAAAGACAGTTCTACTTCTTCATTTCCAACCTGTAAATTTATTTATTTATTTTATTTTTTATTTTTTTTAATTTACATTCAAGTTAGTTATCATATAGTACAACAGCGATCTCAGGAGTAGATTCCTTAGTGCCCCTTACCCATTTAGCCCATTCCCCCTCCCACACACCCTCCAGTAACCCTCTGTTTGTTCTCCATATTTAAGAGTCTCTTACGTTTTGTCCTCCTTCCTGTTTTTATATTATTTTTGCTTCCCTTCTCTTATGTCATGTTTTGTATCTTAAAGTCCTCATATGAGTGAAGTCATGTGATATTTGTCTTTCTCTGACTAATTTCGCTTAGCATAATACCCGCTAGTTCCATCCTGATGTTGCAAATGGCAAGATTTCATTCTTTTTGATTGCTGAGTAATACTTGTGTGTGTGTGTGTGTGTGTGTGTGTGTGTGTGTGTGTGTGTATACACACATACATATGCACCACATCTTCTTTTCCAATCTTTAAATTCTTTTCATTCTCCTTGCCCTATTATACTAGTTAGGACTTTCAATCTAGTGTTGAATAGGAATTACATGAGTACATATCCTTGTGTTATTCCCAGCATCAGAAGACAGCATCCTATTTTTCAACATTAAAATATGATGTTAACTGTAGGCTTTTAATCAGATTGAAGGAGTTTCCTTTTATTTCTAGTTTGCTGAGGATATCATGAATGTGTGTTGAATTTTCTCAAATGCTTTTTTATTTTTACATCTACTGAGATGATCATTTTTCTTCTTTCTTTTGTTAATGTGGTTTGTTACATCAATTGAATTTTTTAATGCATTTGTGGTATAAACCCTGCTTGATCATGATGTATTATCCTCTTTATATGGTACTGGATTCAATTTGCTAATATTTTGTTTCATTTTTACATCTATACTTGTGAGAAAGATTGGTCTGTGATTTTCCTCTCTTGTAAGTCCTGTGTGGTTTGGGTACCAGGTCTTGGCTAATCTCAATGCCTTTACAAGCATATACATTTTCAACATAAAAATAAACATACTATACACAGTGTTTTGTATTTTGCTTGTTTTTTTTTTTTTAATCTCTTAATACTTATGAAGATCTTTCCCCATGGAACATATTGGTCTGGTTTTTTTCTTTTAATAGCTAATTGGTATTCCATGGTATGGGGGATTAAAGTATTAAACTGCTCTTAAATGACATTTAGATTATTTCTGATCTTCCATTGTTGATTTTTCTGTTTATAGAAATAATAGGTGTTCATTGTAGAAAACATTAATAATAGGAGTATAAAAACAAATCACTCATATAGTCCTAAAGACCTGAGATAATCAGTGTTAAATAGATATGTTTAAGCCTAATTGGAAACATAAATCTGTAATTCAAGCATCCTCAAGTCGTCTAGCCTTGTAGGGTCACCCTTCTATAATGTCAGAATAAAATAACCTGAGCCCCCATTATATATTACATGTAATCACTGCAGCCAGTCCAGTGCCCTCCCCAGTATTTTTGGAAGATTCTTGGGGTGGGGCTGGGGTGCTGGCATTTTTCCAGTGTACATACACATACATAACAGTTTATGGGTACATGAACAGTTTATCTTCTTTTTTCTTGATTTCCCATTCTAGAATCGGCTGTGGGGGCTTTTCAGAAACAAAAAGGCTTTTAAAGTGTGTTTTTAAAGAAAAGTTCAATTCCTTCCCCTCACCAATAGGGCAGAATGACTACAGTCAGATTTTAAAGCCCTGTTTCCCTTCCTGTAGAGAATACACTCTGAGAAGAGCATATTCTGTACCAAGGGTCAGTACAGTGGGTGGGCTAAGAGTGTGGGTTCTGTGGGCCTGGATGTGAATGTCAGCTCTGCTGCCTCCTTGCTGTGTGGCTCCAGCCATTTCACTTACCATCCTGTACCTCGATGGGCTCCTCTGAAAGAGGAGGACCACAATAGCATCTGTATCACAGGGTTATAGTGAACATAAAATGAGTCAGTACACAGCATTTGTTTCCCCAAAGGGCTCAGCACACAAAAGCAATCCTCAGTAAATGAGAGGCAGTGTAGCACAAAGGTATGTAAGGGCCCAGGTTCTGGAGTCCTGTAACCTATAAAATGGGATGATGACAGTACCTACCTCTTGAAGTTGTTATGAGGATTAAATGAGTTAATATTTGAAAAGCACCTAGAGCACCCAACACATTACACAGTTAATTCTGTGTAAGCCCTTTGTCAAGTAAATTACCTATAAATGCATATACGCTGTATATCCTGCCCAGCTCTGTATACCCCCCTGTCTTCTTCCTCACCCCATTGCACTGTTTCATTGATCATCAATGTTGACAGCCTGCTTCTACTGCTCCCCCAGATCCTATCTAGCAAGCTGCCTCAGAGAGGCCAGTCCAACAGAGGTTTCCATGGATTCTTGCCGGAAGACATCAAAAAGGAGGCAGCCCGGGCTTCTAGGAAGGTTAGAATCCCCCAGTACAGGGGCCTGGGCCTTGGGATAGGCCTCTTCTCATACCTCTCTGATCGTCCCTGTTTCTGTTCTTTTCCCTACCTGTTAGTTTAGAAGTCAAAGGACTCCTGGATTTCCCAATTGGTCCTCCTTTTAAGTTGCGTGCTTCTCTGGGGTGTAGTACCCTAAGTGAGGAGAGGGAGCAACATCCTTGGGAAAACAAATAATCTAGTGCCACTTGAAACGCAGCTTCAGGGTGCCCCCCAGAGCTTTCAGGTCAACCAAGGAAAGGGAATGGCTTTTGCTTCATAGAATTTCCCTTCCATAGAGTGACGTGCCACAGAATGTCTGTTTATCTTTCTTGGGGCCCTGAGCACTGCCTGGGATCTCATTTGCAGATCTGCTTTGTGTGCAAGAAAAAGGGAGCTGCCATCAACTGCCAGAAGGATCAATGCATCAGAAACTTCCATCTTCCTTGTGGCCAAGAAAGGGGTTGCCTTTCACAATTTTTTGGAGAGTACAAGTGAGTGACGAAGGGGAAATGTCGGGCTGCCCTTTCGCAAGTTGCTCTGAATTGGCCACTAAGGAAATCAGAGTCCAGTTCTCACGGGCCTGTTTTGATTCACTGGTGAATCTGTCCCACCATTCAATAATGAGAAACAGTGTCTTGGCTTGGTGATTTCACAGGGGTTACTTCTTGCTTCCCATCCCCTTCTTAAATTACAAACAGCTGGGGTTCTTAGACAGCTGCTCAGAGCTAAGCGGGGCTTTCAGGAACAGGAGGCTGTGGAGATAGTCCCCGGAGTTTTGTTCAGTTGGGGGACAGCTGTGAGGAGGCATGTGGGCTGTTCCTCCCCCTGCTCCCCTCCTCCCCACGAGCGAGGAGGTTCACTGTGCGACGGCCTGGGTGGTTGCCCTTCCTAGGCCGGGCAGCTGGAAGACAGCATCAACGATGAGCCAAGTAAGTCTGTTTACTCTGCTGCAGATCATTTTGTGGAAAACATCGCCCAACACAGGACATCCAGCAGGGGAAGGCAGGGGAGGAAAGCTGTGTCTTATGTTGTGAAGACTTATCCCAAGCAAGTGTTGAAAACATCCAGAGTCCATGTTGTAGTCAAACTGTCTACCACCGCAAGTGCATACAGGTGGGCCTTTCTCTGCCCTGGGGACCTCCCACATTTTCTCTAGTTCACAGCACCTTGGGAATGCTCAGGTAGTCTCGGCTTCCGTGCTCCATCCTGGAGGCCTGTATGCAGGGGTGGTTCCAGGCAGTCAGAGGAAAAGTCAGCCCAGTCTCTCGTCACTCGTGACTTGTAAGACCTCATTCATGATAACATTTAGACTGAACAAAATCCTTAGGATGGCTAGAGCAAATGAGTTTAACCTAGAATGAGTCAAGCAGCCTCAAAATCAGGCTTATTTCCTGAAATAGAAGGAAAAGGACCCCGAACGGGTCAGCACTGCCAAGCCCCACAGCCAGAGATGACAGCTGAGGCACTCCTGGGAGGTTTCTTGAATTGAGCTTGGTCTCTGGTCTGATACCTGGATTTGCACCCCTCACACTAGCTTACCCATAGCTCTTCAATGGAAATCTCCAGTCAAGCTCTCTTAGCAACATCCGCTTTGTGAAATGAGGGTTGGGGTGGAGAGGAGGTGATCAAAGATGGTGTTTTTATAAACACAACGCTCTTCCATGTTTCTCTTACAGAAATATGCCCACACATCAGCAAAGCATTTCTTCAAATGTCCACAGTGTAACAATCGAGAAGAGTTTCCTCAAGAAATGCTAAGAATGGGAATTCATATTCCAGACAGGTAGTGGAAACTCTAAGGCAGGGATTGAGCCAGGGAGTGGGTTGCTAGATTTCTAGAGAGGAGGTGAGTGTGAGGGTAGTTCAGAAAATGAAGAAGCAGCCCATGCCTTTGTATATGGGAAAGAGGGAAGGAGCGGAGGGAGGGCTTTTTAGTTATAAAAAGAAAAATTGGGAGGGAATCATGGGGGTTGGGGTAGACATGTTCCTGAAAAGGGTACTTGGGTATCAGAATTCCCTGGTGGGTTGGTTCTTGAATTCCAGTGGGGAACTAAGGAACACGACCCCCCCCCCCAACCCCGCCCCATGTTCCGCTCATCCTGCCTCAACCCTCTTCCACTGTCAGGCCGCTCAGCCCATCTTGTTTAAAATAGTCAGGCAGGCTGTTGCACTCTTTTCCTGTGCTAGCTCTAGTTCTTTCTACTTCCTCCCAGGTTTCACCACCGATTACATGCCCCTTACTCAGTATTTCTTCTCCCACTGTAGAGATGCTGCCTGGGAACTCGAGCCAGGGGCTTTCTCGGAGTTGTATCAGCGCTACCAACATTGTGATGCCCCCATCTGTCTGTATGAACAAGGCAGAGACAGCTTTGAGGACGAAGGGTAGGGAAAGGCTCCTGGCTAGAAAGATCTCTCATTGGTGCCATCATAGAGTTAGATCTTGGCACAGTTATTAGGAGCAAGAAACTTGCTCTTGTGTGCAGACCTCAGGGTGAACTCAGGTCCCATTCTCACCAGTCCAGGATTCACTCCTGCACAAGTGGCCCCTGCAGGGCCTGCTCCTCCTTGTGCCCAGGGCAGAAACCCTCAGATCCAATTCTTTCCCAAATCCACCTTTTGAGTGTCCGTGCCTGACTGCGGGGTCCGGGACTTGGCACTCAGCCACATGTGGGTCACAGGTAAAACGTATGGTGAAAAATTCCTGGGAAGCCCTTGGCAAAGGCCTGGCCTGTAGCTAGCCTCCCGAGAGTGATAGTGTAATATTTGTCTCCACGACCCTTGGCTCTTCCTGCAGGAGATGGCGCCTCATTCTGTGTGCTACATGCGGATCCCACGGAACTCATAGGGACTGCTCTTCTCTTAGAGCCAACAGTAAGAAATGGGAGTGTGAAGAGTGTGCACCTTCTGCTGAAGCCACAGGTGGGACCAGAGGGATGGTCTGGTCTAAGAACTGGGGTGGAGGTGGGGGGACTTGTGGTGCCTGGGAAAGGGGGAGGGCTTGCCGCCAGATGGGGACTCGTGGTTGGTGCCTTTAGTTTGGGAAGGAAAGCGGCTAGGTAGGGGCTTAAGGACCTGAGCCTGAGAGGCAGAGGGTTGAGTCTTCCTCTCTCACCTTTCTTTCACCACAGACCACACACTTGAAAACTCAGGTGCCGTCCCTTGCTGCAGCAGCACCTTCCACTCCGGGGGGTATTTCTGCAGAGACACCAGCCTGGAAGAGAACCCAGGCCCTTCTTGTACTGATTGGCCAGGACCTTACTTACTAGAAAAACCAGAGTCCTCTGGTGGCAGGAGGGGCCACTCCTGGCAGTCCAAGGGTGTCAAAATCACTAAGAGCAGCAAAAAATCCAAGTAACAGCTTCTGAGTAGTAGCTGCTGAGCACCTTTGGGTATGAAGCTGTGCTCCTCCATCGGGTTTGGGAGAGGGGGCCTTTGGGACTGTGAGACAAGGAAAGGGGGCCAGCAGTGAGAGTAAGAACCTAGGAAAGAGAAGTCCCAGGGGAGATGCCAACCTCGGAACGTGTTAGTGGTTATGAGAGCATCTCAGCTCTTTCTGCCTCGTCCCCAGAGAGCCCTCTTCTCTTCTCCCACCCTAGTCTGGTTCTCATATGCCTCTTCTTACTTCACCCACATTTTTTATTATGCAAATAAAGGTTTTCTCTCCATTGGTGTCTCCTCATAAATTCACTCTGGAATTTATCTAGCATTCGGAGGAATCCAGAGGGCAGAGTGAGGAAATAGAAAACTCATGCTTCTACTCTATAAAATGCGGTGGATAAATGTAGAATTCTCAGCTTAGAACATAGACATGTTGCTTTGGAGGGAAGCAGTTTGCAGGGAAATCAACTTTACAGGTGGGGGCAGAGATTTCATCGTTGCACAAATAAACACAGGCTCCCATCAGGGAGGTGAGCCCACGAAGGAGTTTACACTGGACTGAGAATGGGCCACTATTGCAAGGCTTGGGGCCCTGGGCCCCAACCAGGGCAGGGACTGCCATGCTCACACTGGGTGGAAGGACTCTGTTCACGCAGGCGGTGCGGTCGGCAGCGTACCTCCACTGAAAACCTTGCTGCCTGGTGACTCGGGCATTTCTTTCTGTCTCGGGTAAGGGAGCCGTGCCAGGACAGCCACATTAGACAAGGCAGCTAGGAATCTGGCAGAAGGTCTTGGGAGAAATTGAATGGAAGCTAGCTCACATTTGTTTGTTTTTAATGATTTTGTGGGATTTAGATTAGTGGGGGAAACTCAGGACCTTTGCCAGATACTCAGTTCTCAGGGTCTCACTGAGTCATTGTCACCGATGACGGAGGATAGGGTTCTCCATTCAAATGTTGCTGACCCGTGGGGACTTAACATCCTTGGTGCTTACAGTGATCACTTTCAGATTTGACCAGATTCACTTGGAATCACATGGGGTGTGGGGTGAGGTACTTGTCTTTTTACTATTATTAAAGTATATAGTAAAGTAGTGCAGAATTTTAAAAGCCTTAAGTTGAGAAGTACTAAAAGGAGAGTATAATGAAAATAGTCTTTTGAATTACCCTTCCCTACCCTCGTCCCATTCCCTAAAGCCAACCACCTCCCATTTTTTTTAGCCATTTCTTGATTTATCAATCTTATATATTACTGACTTCCTATTTTGTTACATAAGGATCTAGCTAGCACCTTTAAAGCCTTTCATTCTCTCCATCTTTTATCATTGCATCACAATCTTTGTTACATTAACCTTCAGTATTTACGTTAGTAACCTTCAGTTTACCTATTATGACTATGTAAATGCTGTGTACTTCTGAGCCAGGCAGTACACTAGGATTATTTTTCCTCTCTTGGACATTGGTTCTTTCCTGAAATGAATTCCTATCTCTTTGTTAATTGCTCAATTTGCTATGTACCTGTGGCTAATTCTCAAATGTTCCACATGACAATTACCTCAAAATACAGTTTCCCTCATAAGCCAGACATCAGGTCACTATCAGCTGCCCTTCTTTTCTGGAAGACCTGCCTCCTCCTAGAGCTCACTGCTCACTGGGCCTACTGCACAGCTAACACCCCAGGGCTACCCACGACTGAGCCTTTTTTCTTCCTTTTCTCTCTGGTGATTTTGATGACTCAGTGTTGTGCTTCCTAGCCTGGCTTCCAAGGACACCTTGTCAGAGCTCTGCAAGAGACAGAAGAGTTTTTAAATTGTGGATTTTCATTTCAAAAATCCATTTTTTACCTATCCTAAAGACTCAATTCTTATAATTCACAACTGAAAGACACTTCCAAGATTAAGACTTTAGTTCTTAATCTAGAATTTCTGTAACTTGGGTCACCAGGCATATTCTCAAGACATCTGGGGTAGTATCTTTGAATCTACTTGTGGGGCACCTGGGTGGCTCAGTCAGTTAAGTGTCTGACTCTTGATTTTGGCTCAGGTCATGATCTCACGGTCGTGAGATCGAGCCCCATGTTGGGTTCCGCACTGGGCATGGGAGCCTGCTTAAGACCCTCTTTCTTCCTCTCCCTCTTCCTCTGACCCTCCCCAGATCTCACTCCCTCAAAAAGTAAAATTTTTTTAAAAAATCCACTTGTATACTACTCAAGTGTGAGAGGCGCCATCTTAACTGAAAGTAGTGGTCCTCTAATAGCGCTTTCTGGGCTCCAGCTGCAGTGGACGGGTGGTAGAGCTTGTGGTGGGGGTGGGGGGTGGGGTGCCTTTGTCACCCAGACATTCAACTCCCTGAACATCTTATGAGTACCTAGCATGTTCTTATGGGAACAGCACACGTGCGCATGCACACACTCCCACCCATTAACTTTTTCTTCATCTCTATACCTTTACTCTCCATTTATATTAATAGCCAATACCATTCTTGTAGATTGGAAAGTCCCCAACTTTGAAATGTTCTCTTCTTCATCTGGGCCTAATCAGTCATTCTCCACTAAATAACAGGGCTTTCTTTCTTTCTCTTTCTTTCTTTCTTTCTTTCTTTCTTTCTTTCTTTCTTTCTTTCCTTCCTTCCTTCCTTCCTTCCTTCCTTCCTTCCTTCCTTCCTTTCTTTCTTTTTTAAACAGGGCTTTTTTTCTTAAACAAACTCTTAGTTTAGGATAGTTTTAGATTTACAAAAAAAAAAAAAAAAAAAAAAAGCGTGAAGATAGTACAGGGAGTCCCCAAATATCCCAAACCCGGTTTTCCCCGTTATTACCATCTTAATATGGTACATTGTTACAATTAATGAACAATATATTATTATCAACTAAAACCCAAAGTTTATTTAGATTTCGTTAGTTTTTACCTAATGTCTCTTTTCTGTTCCAGGATCCCATCCAGGATACCACATTGCATTGAGTCGTCATGTCTCCCTAGGTTCCTCTTGGCTGTAACAGTTTGTCAGATTTTCCTTGTTTTTGATGACCTTGGCAGTTTTGAGGAGTACTGGTCAGGTATTTTGAGAGCCCTCAGTTTGAATTTGCCTGATGTTTTTCTCATGATTAGACCAGGATTATGGGCCTGGGAGAGGGAGAGCACACAGGTAAAGTGCTGTTGTCATCACATCATATCCAAATTACATTCTGTCAACAAGTCTTCTGCTGATGGTGACCTTGATCACCTGGTCAAGGAGTGTTTGTCAGGTTTCTCCAGTGTAAAGTTACTTCTTTTCCCCCCTTTCCAGACTGTGACTTTTGGAAGAAAGTTACTCTGTGTAGCTCACAATTAATGAGCAGGGATTTATGCCCCCTCCCTCCTTGAGGACAGAATATCTAATTATTTGGAATTCTTCTGCATGGGAGATTTACCTATTCTCTCCCATTTATTTATTCAGTCATTTGTTTATATCAGTCTAGACTTAGGGATATGTATAGTATACTCTGAGTTATAATCCAGTACTACTTGATTTATTTTGTTGCTCAAATTATTCTAGCTTTGGCCACTGGGAGTTCCTGTGTCCTTTTCACATACCACTATTATTGAGTGGGGTTTTTTTTTTCTGTTGTTTTTCTGAGCATTTCTTTACTTTTTGGAGCTACAAGATGCCCCAGGCTCATCTTGTATGTTTTAAATATGTGTTTTCACAAATGGTGTGTCTATTAGAAATAATTAGTGTTTTATAACTTAGGTCCTAAAACGAATAGTTCACTTGAGGAGGGTAGAAATAGATGTTACATAAAAATTCCCAAAGCACCTTCTCTACTTTCTCTAATTCTTACCTTTGTAGGAAGCATAAACTAAGGCCAGAATCCCAGAACTTCCTCCTATTTCCCTTTATCCTCAACCACCCTCTTTCTTATCAATTTGAGTGTTTTACAGACGTTTGCATTCCTCACTATCCCAATTGCCAGGGCTCAGCTCTAGACCCCTGTGCCTCAGAGGACTGCAGGAAAAGCCTTCTGTCTTCATGGGTTCCTATGTCCACTTGCTTTGCTGACACATCCACTCTTTTCCCTTATGCTAATTGCCATAAAACATCTGCTAGCTCTTTACTTAGAATGGCTCTGCTGAGATTGGCATCCAAGCAAGGCCTTCCACAAATACGGCCCTACTCTTCTGCATCTTCCTGGATACCCCACCCACAGGCACTCTGCCCTGGCTACCCTGGAACCCTGGCCCTGAGCATGAAGTCTGCACTCTGGAGAGCCATACATAACCTTTATCCTCAGCCTGTTGAATCCAGCCTAAGGGCCATTTCTTCACCCTTAGGCACTGCCACTGGTCTCTGTTTATACTCCTATTAGGGCTAGCATCATTCTCCACCTGATCCTACAGTTGTGGATCTATCTCTCCCACTAGATTGGAAGCCCCCTAAAGGCAGGGACCTGTCTGTCTTATTAACGTTTCTCCACTCATGTTGTCTGACTCTGGACCCCACATTCAGAGACAGTTTGATGTCTACTGCATTGATGGAAGTGCTTATACCTTGTATGCATAAGCCTGTTGTTTTACTGTCAAACACCAGAGGGCACTGTCACATATTGAGGAAGAAGGTTATAACCCTTTAGAGCTGGAAGTTTGAAAAGTTTGCTTCTATTCTGGGATTGTATAGGACTTAATTCTCTTCACTTGTTCTAAATACATCCATTTGCGTTTATTCATGAGATATGCTCCTATTGGATTTTGAAATTAGTATAAAAGTTATTAATGACACTTTCATCCCAGGTCAAAGACTCAGACAGGTCTGCCTTCATGATCTATCCAGACCCAAAGTGATTGTCCTAATTGCAGCTGCCCTCCTCCTACCTCTAAAAAATGACTGCCAGTCGCAAAGGACATGGGTGAAACAGTTCTGTTCTTTTGCCCCACCCTCCTTATATACCACACACACACACACACACACACACACACACACACACACACTAAGGCCTCCCTCTAGTTAGTGACATCAATGGCTCTAACCTAAGGACCAGGCAGGAGGTTGCTATGAGAAATAGCAAATCCATTGGCCCTGCCCCCAGGGACCCTGTGTTAGCTCCTGTGTGCTCCCAGGCTGGAGGTGAGTTGCAGCATCTTTGGGGTCCCCGGGCATGAGAAGTCTCCCTACTAACTAAGCCAGGACACCCCATTCCAGAGGCGTCTGAGATTTGGCAGGATCTCATGCCTTGTACATTTTTTTTTTCCAGAAAGCAATGTGGCAATTGGAGGCCATAAACCAAAAAGGTGATATTTTTCAGAAAACAAAAACCCAAAACCTCGTTCTAGCTTCTCTGTGGCAAACCACCTCTAGTATGTGCAACAGCAGGAGACCCATATGGAAGGAGAGAGGCCCAGGGCTCCTCCCCCTTGTCTTTGGTATAAACTTGTTCCTTGACCCTGCCCTGCGAGCACCTCTGATAAACAGGAAGGCATCTGCGCCATCAGTGTCCATCCCCCTCAGAGCATCTGAGACCTGTCTGGGCCATCAAAGCCATCCCCAGCCCCCAGGAGCATTGTGGAGGGGACTCCAGCCTCACCAAAAACAATTCTCCATTGTGTTTCCCCCTTGGAAATCAGGGATTTGTAAACAGGCCCTACATTTAGACTGGTCCTGCCCTGTCTTTGTGCTGGTGTGTTGTTTTTTCTTCCCTAAACAATGTCCTTTCCAGCAGGCCTAGCAGTTCACACCATTGTCTGAGACCCTTGGACTACAGGAAACAGCACCAGATTCTTATCGGCTGGGGGTGGGGGGCAGCATGAACAGATGAGGTCATGTCCATAAACCAAGCTGCTGGTCTGCCACATCATTCTTCTGTATCTTTATCTGTGAGAGCAGAGCCCCCCTTGTCCTCCTAACAGGCCAATCTGGGCTTTGAGTGTTCCAACTACTATAGTTCCCTCCATTTGATGACAGACAGGCCTCTATTGATTCATTTTGGAATCCTTGCCAGACCACAACTATCCCCTTGTCCTGGTCTTCCCTCTCTGTCCAAGGGGATGCTTATGGAAGTGAAACACACCCTGTTGGGATGGATTAAGGTACACTCCAGTCATCTTCCTCCTTGGGGGAAAGAGGTCAAGACTGGTCACCTGAGTCCCCCTCAGCTGAGTCCTTGAGTGCAAGCTACTAGCTGACTGCTAAGGCCTGGTGTGAGGTTAGGGGCTGGCGTCCCTTATAAGGCCTCCCTGGAGTCTGTGCAGCATTTCCCATCCTCGGTGAAGAATGATCTTTTTTTTTTTTTTTTTTTTTTTTAATTAAGTTCTTTCTTATTGTCCTCCACATGGGGAGAATGATCTTTTAAAAGGCTGCATTGAGGAACCAAGAGTTTCCTTAATAAAAATCCAGTGGGGAAAGTGAAAGGCTTCATTAGGACAGGGAATCCAGGGAACGGGCCCACCATGTACCCATGGCAAAAGTGGGCAGGGGCCGGGCAGTGGGAAGTGGGCAGGGGGCCACAGCTGCTGTTGCCTCATCTCCTGTTCATCAGGGGGGGGTGGGTGAATCTGGAAGAGAAGCCAGGGCAGGGACCCAACAATCCTTGAGATCCTAGTCAGGAATTGTATGGAAACCTAGCCCCACCCACTCGCTCTCTCCCTACACCAGGGCCAAGTTTGTAGTCTCAGAAAACCCTGGAGATTTGATCTTAGTGTGTGCTGAAACTTCTCTTTGGGGAGCCCCTGAGAACCAGCACTTGGGGAAGGCTGGGGTGGATCCCTAATTAGGATGGAAATCAGGCTGTTTCTGAGCAACTGTCTCCTAGCTCTAAGAAGGAGATGTGGCTGGCTAGAGAGGCCTCAGTGTGCTGGACTGGCAGAGGGATGTGAGTGAGTTCCCTGCTCACCCCACTTTACCCATCCCCCTCTAGCTGCATCTGGGGCCCCTACCAGCCCATGGAGAGGATAGCCTGGATCCTGATGGCTGCTGCCTGACTCCTCCTCCAACTGGAGGATTCAAGGGGGTGTCTAGAAGCTGACCTGGGCTTGGCTGAGTGCAAGGAAGCCATCTGAGAAAGCGAAAAGAGCTGTTTTCCTCCCCTATTCTGCTCCCTCCCTTAGAAGTGAGTGTATTAGACTGCTGGACAGCCACAGGCTTGGGGTAAACCCTAGCCATCAATAGAGGACCTTGCCAGGAAGTGGGCTGCTGAGGCATACTGAGTGTGGGAGGATGGGCAGAGGCCAAGCCCAAGGGCCAGCAGACTGGTGGCTTGGCTGCCCTGGCCCTAGGGTGGTGGGTCCTGCTCCAGTGCCTCCCATAGGAAGCCAAGATGTGGCTATTCGACTTGGGGGGGTTGGGGCAGGGCCTTCAGTGTTTACAGGCTTAGAAAACAGAGATTAATAAACTAATTTCACATGGCCAAGGAAGGAATGAATTAATCAAATCAGCATTTTCCCAAAGTATGCTTCAAAACATTAGAAACACGAAGTGGTGATGACCTGATGGGAAAAAGGGGATAGAGGAAGGACCCAGGTTTAGGAGAATCATGTAGCTCATGACAGACATGCAAATTAACGAGAGATCACTGTGGCTTCTTGGGGATTTCACAGGGCAAACAGGCAGCACACAGCAATTCCGCGGGGGCTAAAGGGACAGAAATCCCCGTATTTACTTGACCCTTGTCACAGAGGATCTCATGTTCCATAGGACACCATTTTGGAAAATGCTTGTCCTGTGTCTTTCTCAAGCCCCTTTCCAGCACTAAACCTGTTTGGGAAATCATGACACAGACCCAAAGACTAGGGGAGGTATGAGACTTTGAGGAAAAAGCTGCCAGAAGGAGTGAGAGGGAAGCCCTTGAGGCAGGAAACAGGACTCAAGATGAGAGGCTGAGAGGGAAAAGTCTAGACTCTAGGGGTGGGAAGGTAGGAACACAGCTTCTGTGGCCTGGGGGGAGAAGGGACTGTGGAGGTCAAGTTCTCACATCCTTCCCAACCCCACGCTCAGCACCAAATGGGTGCCCATGATGCTTCTCAGGTGGCTTGGGGCAGGACATACCGGTTCAATTCTGTCAGGCCCAGGAGACAAAAGGAGGGGCCCTGCTCCAGCGCTGCGAGAGGGGTCTGGTGACTGACTTGTTAAGGCTCTCTACTCTATAGTATGGATTGAGGGGCCCAGGCAAACAAGGGGTTCGTCTCCCTGGCAAGGTGAGGTGATGTCCCTCCCATCTTCAAACCTTCCCTGCCTTTTCCCATCTCCCTCCAGCACCAGCGGGCTCTGTTCTTTGTGCCGGGGCATGGCATCGCTGGGGGAGTGACAGCTGTGGTCAGTGGCGGCCTCGGAGGCAGCTCAACCAGACCTCCCGTCCTCCTCAGAAGCTGCAGCCCCCACAGCACAACCTAGCACCCCAGGCAAGAGCACAGGGGCCTTAATATATGTTGGTATGTGACTTGCGAGGAAGACAGGCACCAGGCCAAGTATTGCTGTCACGAATGTCAAGTGTTACTGTGGAAAAGGAGCAGGGCTGCCTACGTGCCCAGCTGCCCTTTGCCAGCACTTTTTTCGGATTCAAGGTCTTCCTGAAGCCCAAGAAGGTCAGTCTCAGAAGCCTGAGGGGCAGGAGCTTCCTAACTTAATAAGCAATCTCAGTTTCCTAGACAAAGCCCTTTGACTCCTTCCTTCCCCTCAGGCCCATCTCCCTCCCTCCTAGAACATATCTCCGAGGGTGGCCATCCTGGAGTGGATGGAAAGGCTTTTCATTTCCAGCTCACACAGATGGCATCCATCAATTTAGAACAGAAAAATACAGAGATACAATAATGATATAATTATGTGATGTAAATATTAACTCCATCGCTTTCCTTATAGGTCTGTGCGGTAGACTACCTCATATCCTCATCAAAGCACAGAGGCAGTCATGACAATAAAAGTAACAATAGTAATTACAAGAAGTGTGCTCTGAAGACAAAACCACAATCTCAACATACCAATATAAAAATAGAATTCACACATAGAAGCATTTCCAGGAGTCAGTAACACACAGTACCATGGGGGTGGGAGGTGTGGGGAGTTGGCAGAAACTGTCCATAATTTTCTAAGTGCAGATGTTCATTGTTCAGGATTTTGAGCTCCTCCTCCATTATCTAGAGTAACTTCCCCAGAGAACCCTGCCTGGAGCCAGCCATGCCTGGGTCCAACCTAGAGGCCACTGAGAGCCTGGCTGGTCATTTCTTCCTGACTTTGCTGGGATAGAGGGGCTGCAGCTCTATACACCCATTCCCAGGGCTCTGTGCTCTTTCCTCTCCCTCTTCCATGGCCTCTACCTCCCCCTCCATGCCCTTCTCCAGCCCCCTACCCCCACAGTCCTCTCCTTTGCTTTTACCTGCTGACTTCCCAGCCACAGCAACCCCAAACCTGAGGCTTCCCAAGGTTAATCTCCATGCCTCTGGTTAACTTACTGTGAAGTCAAAGAGGAAAGGGGGCCTATTTTGGATCCCAGTTCTCTGGGCGTGGTGGGGTGACTCAGGTAAAATCCAAGGTAGATGTACAGTCTGGGTTTGAGTTCAGTGGAGCAGGAAACCCTGTCCTGCTTTTTTATCTGTTTTTCCCCCTCCTTTCTTCACCTTAGTTTTTCTCATGGAGGGAATCTCAAACCTGATGCTCTTGTCCCCTCCTGTCAGTTTTGTGCGTCATTAACTTGCTCATATGCAGTCTGGGAATGACTTTTCATTTAGTCCTCCTTCTCCTCCCCCTCTGTGCTCCCCAGCCCAAGAAACACATCCCTGCTGTTGGCAAAAACACCTCCCTACACACCCAGACAAAATGCATCCTGGCCACCTGAGCCTCACCTCCAAGAACAAGCAGGATTTAGCAGCTTTTTTTCCTTCTATTTTCTTCCCTTAAGAGAGAAAATCTTCATAAATGAAACCATTTATAACCAACCATTATTTAACAGAAACCAACGATCCCAGAGGGGAAACATCTGGTTTCCCCTGTGGCTCCTGAGCTAATTGATGCTATCCTGGGTTCTTGAGAATGCCTGCCTGGGGTCCCATAGCCCATCCTGGGGGGTCTCACCCTCTCCCCACCTCAGAAGTGTCTCAACCCTCTGTGGCCCTGGCAAAGCCCTGGGCCTGTGCCTGCCCACCAGCTGTAGCTTACTCGGGGAGCTGCCACATTCCCTCCCTCCCCAGCTGTGAGCATTCTTGTACCACCCAGTGAGAGACAGCCCCCCCTCCTGCCCCATACTTCCCCCGCTCCCCTCTCCCCATCTCTAGTCCACAGAACCTAGAATCCTCCTAGAACCTACCCTCTCCCTTCATCAGCTTGCAGCCCCTGATGGTGGGGAGGGGGACTCCCATCAGAGGTCTGGGCATCCCAGGAAATCTGGCCTGGCAGCTTGGGGTCTGGGGAAGAGAAGTCAGGCTGTAGAGACACTGCTTGGTTTATGAAGTAGTGCCTGAGACTCAGACCAGGGGCCCAGGGAGCTCTGGCTGTCAATGCTTCTATGACTCTGTCATGGAGAAGAAGTGGTGGGCAGTGGCAGGGAGCCACCCCAAGTGGGGGGAGGGGCTTGCTGTTCCACCTTCTCTGCCCCTCCCCTTCCCTGCCCCAACTCACAGTAGGTCCTCTTAATGGGTGCTAGCATAGAGGCAACTTCCATCCTCCTCTGGCTGCCTAAGGGCGCCTTGCCCAGACACCTCCTCAGACGCACCCAAACGCCCACTCCAAGGGTCATTCAGGATGGCCATTGTTCTGCTGGCTGGGAAGGAACCACCCAGGCCTCTCACCTCCGGGCACAGCCGGAAATGTGCTCTGGGGACCATGTCTGAAAACAAACAGCAGGCCCACTGGGGTTGGCAGCAGACAGAGGGTGCTGGCTCCAGCCTAGGACTGAGAGCACAGAGGGGCAGGAACAGGCCTTGGACACAGGGCCCTCCATCAAGCCCCAGCTTTTCCTGTGGGCAGCCTGGTAGAAGTATGGGGGGCAGAGACTCCCCCCTCTAAGAGGCAGTCAGGCATGCTGCCCCCCTCCCCTTAGCCCTAGCTGGGTGGGTGGGAGACTCTGGGGGTTGCTGGGCCACCTGGTCCATCCCGACCACCCTCTCCTCCACCCTCTTCTATGTGGCCTCCACCTCCCGGGGCGTCCGATTGCGCTCGGTCTGCCCCCGGCTCTTCACCTTCTTGCCCAGCTCCAGCCCTGCCCAGCTCTTGCCCTTGGCCTGTTTGCCCCGGCTCTTGGAAGGGCACCACACGCGCTCACAGTACTCGTCCACCCGGGGCAGGTTGGCGAAGCCGATGAGCTGCAGGATGTCCTTATACCAGGCCTTGGAGGGGGTGGAGGCCAGGCCTCCCCAGCCTGGGGTCTCCTCTGGCCTTGGATCCCGAGGAAACAGGCCGTTGAGCTGTGTGGCCACAATCACCTCCAGAGCCAGGCGGACCACAGTCTGGGAGAAGCCGTGCTCCAGTGTCTTGCAGGTGTAGATGCCCGCATCCAGGTGGCTGAGTCTGCGGAACAGCAGCCCCTGCTCTGTTTGCAGAACTCTCTCATCTGTCTTTACCTGTGGGGGGTGGGGGAGGGGATGAGGGGGACATGGAGTAGGGCGCACACAACATCAGTTACTCTCCCTGCTTTTCCAACTTCGCATTTCAGGACCTGGTGCTTAAGCATTTCCCCTCCCCATCTCTCCTTCCCAGGCTGGCTCAGCACTGTGAGCCAATTGCAGGCAGGGTCTCACCTTCCTATAACCCAGGACAGGGCCTGCAAAGGAGGCTTTTCAAAGATTTCACTGACTGGTTTCTCCCCTAGTCAGAGCTCTGTGGCACCTACCTTGGCCTTAGGGAGCCCTGCCACATGGTCCCTGGGGATAGAGTGGGCAGAGGGGTATTTATGGGTTTTTATTCAGGGAGGGCTATACCCATAGCCCTAGGACTAGAAGTCCCCTCCACTTTCCTTTCTCTCTCTCTCTCTCTCTCTCTCTCTCTTCCCTGTCCTTGTCTGCACTGTTCAGTCCCCCAACCAGGGGTGGGCTGAGTGCCCATCACAGTGTGGGAGGCAGGAGCGCTGCTCTGATCCCACCTGGATGTCTGCACATCTGTACGTTGAGGCGGGACTGCTTGGGCGGTAAGTATTGTGTAACCATCTTGTTGTTCCCTGTGCCTGGCCCCCTGGGGGTGTGCTCCTCATGCCTAGCCCAACAGCTGGCCCAAAGCTGGCCTCCCCCAGTTCCCAAGCTGGAAGGAGAGCCCCTCCTGTAATCAAGGCACTCCCTCCCCTTCTCTGCCCCTGAGAGAGGCTGGAGAATGGTTCCTCACCCTGCCCCACCCACGCCCTCATCAGGCCCCAGACTAAAGCCATTTCTGGGGTTGACAGACTTTTCCGGATGGGGGAGGAGAGGGCCTGGGCAGACAGCTGGACTCCAGGGAGGAAGTGTGGGGCTAGGCAGTGGGTATGTGTGTAGGGGTGTGTGTGTGTGTGTGTGTGTGTGTGCAAGTTTCAGTGGTTTAGGCACCACCCTGGGGCAGAGGAGAACCAAGAACCCATGGGAAAGAGAGGCCTGCAAAGATGAGCCATATGTGTGAGCCTGGGGGGCTTCTTGACTAGACCAGACTCTCTTCCATCTCTACTACCCACCTCCCAGAGCTCAGTTCAGTGCCTGGGAGTTAGTGGGCCCTCTGTCACAGGAAGGGTTGCAGCCACGTCTGGCCTGGGCATTCCTGGAGGCAGGAAGAGGGGTATCTCCTTCCAGGCACTGCAGGCACTTAATGCACACTTTTCTTCAGTTGACCTTGGCAGGTTCCCCCTAGAGCCCCTTCCTAGAGATCAGGACTTGGGGTCAGGGAGGGATGTGAGATCAGGACATGTGCAGGTTGGAGGCAAGGTCTTTGCTCACCTGGTCGGGTCCCTGACCCCCTGGCCTCTGCAAGAACCAGTGCACAGCAGCCTGGGAAGACTTGGGCAGGCACTCCAGGAAGGTGCTGTTGTGCTCCGTGCCATAGACTGTGGTGGCCGCCACGGGGCCTGTAGCCTCGTCTGGAGGGAGGTGGAGGGGGGCTCGGCTCAGTACTGTGGGCCCCCAGGGCCCCCACCAGTGTGACAAGGACCTAAGTGTCCATCAATCCCCAAGCCATTCATTCTGTCCAAAGACCCTTCCTTCCCCAGTATACTGACAGGAGCTGCACATGTAGGAAAACTGAGGGCTGGGTGTTAAAACAGGACCAGCCTGAGACCACACTTTGCAGGGGTTGAGCCCGGGCCAGAGGGGTGAGGAGGGGCCCCCATGCCTGCCACCACTCACCTTCCTGGCTCTCCCCCAGGCACTGCAGGGCAGGGTTGCCATGCCGGATGTCCTGCCTGCGGAACCGGCGCTTGCTGGTGCCAGGCCGGTAGCGGGTACAGGAGGCACCGTCCCAGGCACAGTATGGGTCCCGGGCCAGGCAGCACTCAGCACAGGCACTGCCGTAGGTTTCACAGTGGTGCAGCTGCAGCCGAGCCACACCCAGCCTCGAGCCCACATACAGCATTTGCTGGGGGGGACACAAGCAGAGCCAAGGTGAGCCTGGGCCCCACCTAGAAGCAACTAGGCTCTTGGCCCTCTTGGGCTTCCTGAGACCCCCACCATTTTCAGGCAGTCTTCCAGAACCTCTTGGATGTATCCCCAGAAACCAAAAATGTTGATCACCCACCTGATATGCACCAGATCCTGTTCTAGGACATGGAAGGAAGGCACGGGGCAGACCTGGGGGGCTCTTCTCTAAAGGGTTTATCCAGGCCCTTCCTGCTGCTGACTTTTGCCCTCAACCTCAATAACCTTTATCCTGACTTGCCTCTGACCTTAGAGGTGCACTCTGCCTCAAGCAATCCTAATACAAAAGTTGGGATTTACCCAAAGATAAACTGGGGCAGAATAACTTGAGATTTTGCCACTTGCAAAAGGACATAGCAGGCCTCTAAAAAGTGGCTCTCCCCTATTTGATTTAAATTATGGGGGTGCCTGGGTGGCTCAGTAGGTTGAGTGGCCAACTTCGGCTCAGGTCATGATCTCAAGGTCTGTGTATTCGAGCCCCGCATCAGGCTCTGTGCTGACAGCCTGGAGCTGCTTTGGATTCGGTGTCTCCTCTCTCTGCCTCTCCCTGACCCATGCTCAGTCTCTCTCTCTCTCTCTCTCTCTCTCTCTCTTCCCCTCCTTTCAAAAAAAAAAAAAAAAAAAAATTAAAAAAATTTTTTTCCATAAAAAAATTCCGGATTTTGTTTCCAAGCATGTTTCTGTCTCCCCAGAGGGACTGGCCTTTGTGGCTCTCCCCTTATCTGAACACAGTCTCACTTACTCAGGATTCCCACTGCCCACTGGTTTCATGCGTGGGATCTCAGCTCCCCGCCGGACCCTCAAGCCTCATTGCAAGGCCTAATCAGGCATCCCCAGGGCCTGTTGCAGCACCTTCCGGAAAGCGGCCTTGCTCAGAGCTTCAGGTGAGGGGTTAGAGGGAGAAGGAGGGAGGGATGGCAGCTGCTCTTACCCTTTTGACAGAGATCTCCATCTCAGTGATGGGTGTCGGCACCTGGGGAAGGAGCAGGGTCTCAGGGATGGGTGGGTTGGGGCCAGACCTCCGCTGCATCCCTGCTTTCGGCCTCCTCCAGCCCCTGCATGGGAGCCACCTATCTCCCAGCCTGGGTCAGTGCGCTCCCTGGCAACTAAGGCCAGACGGTCTTTCCCAGACGTCGGGTTATTAGAAACGTCCCCTCACCCTGGCTGGCCTCCAAGGAGCACAAAGCTCCAGTGTCCCCTCCCACAGCCCTGCTCTCCAGCAATGAGGCAGCTGTCCCACATCACCCATCCCATGTTGGGAGCACAGCAGTCCCCCAGATGCACGTGATGCCCTGCCTCGCTCTGTAGTTGGGGGGCCAACAGAACCCCGTGGGGACTTGGGGTCTCAGCCACCCCCTCACTGTTGCTTGAGCCTGGCAGGGCTTTGTCAAGGGGTGATCACCTTGGACGCACCTCCCTGGGCCCTCCGACTTTTCTCTGGGCCCCACAGCCAGATAAACGCATGAGCAAGGCCCTGCGGCAGCCAGTGTCTCACTTGCACTTCCCACTGGCTTCAGGTTCAGTAAAGACAGGCCTATCTCCTTGTATTTTGCTCCTCTGTCCCCGTGGCCAGGCCTAGACCCAGCAGTGGAGCTGGAGGGGACCCCTCCCATCAGTTCCCCCTTTCCCAAGACCCCACTCACCTTAAACACCTGGAGTTCCTCCAAAACCACCTCCTCGGACTCAGTGGAAGCCCCACCCTGGAGGGCGATGACCTTGAGCACGGAGCCCGAGTCTGGGGCAGGGCAGGAGGGAGGGATCAGTGGGAGAAGAAGGAGTGGCCTGCCCCACCCCCCAACCAGAGGCACACCTCCCCAGCCTGTCCACCCCACTCAGCCCACCCACCAGTCCCCAGGAAGATGACATCGTAGGTCCCGTCCTCTGCCTCCACGCGGTCCACCACGATCTGGCGCAACTGCTGGGCCAGGTGCGTTTTGACAAGGACAGGGCGGCCCTGCTGTGGCCGCACGGGCCAGAACATAAGTGGGTGGGCTCGGGCAAACTGCAGCACCTCATCTGGGTAGTTCTTGGTGCTGCCAAAGGGTCGTCCTGGCTGCGCTGTCATCTTGCTGGGGCACTGTGAGCGGCAGCAAAGGGAGCACCTGAAACATCCTGAGGCCGCACATCCCCCACCCCAGCCTGTTTCCAGGCCCCACTGCTGGGCATGCCCACCTTGGGGGGACTGCTCTTGCTATAGCAGAGACGCCTTAATGTGGCAGGGCTCTGCTCCCCTCCTTACCCCACCTGGCTCCCCTGGAGTCCCAGCTCAACCACAAGGTCATCCCAAAGTACGGTCCCTCTGGTATTGGCTCAGCCCTCTTCCCTGGCCTGGCTTCCAGGCAGATACTCACCACTCCAGGGCGAGGGAAGGGCACCTTGCCCCCATAGGGCCCCCACTGGTGCTGGGGACCATCTTGGTGGGCAAAGGGTCCCCTGAAGACCTCCCAGATATCCTCCATGTGGTACACACAGACGGCAAAGCCCTGGAACACAGCACTGCCAAGGGCGGACAGGGACAGTCAGGCCAGGGTGGCTGTCACAGGTGGGGAGGGGGCAACCTATCCATGGACAGGACAGAGGATGATGGTGCCTGAATTCAACAGAGACTGAAAAATGAGGACACCCAGGCAGAGACAAAGAGAGGGAGATAGACACAGAGCCTCAGAGTTATTGAGTCGGAGACAGAGACAGGGACCCACGGTAAAGTTGGGACACGCAAGCAGAGGCTCAGCAGAGGACGCTAGGAGTGCAGAGACTGGAACCAGGGGTGGGGGTGTGAGGGGAGGCCCATGCGCCCACCTGACTGTGCTGAACAGGGCGTACACCTCAAGGGTCTTCCCTGCGCTGGGCCACAGCAGGAACACATCCTCTGGGAGACAGAGGGCCACAGTCAATGCCCCCCGCTCACTGACTCTGAGCCCTCCAAACCCACACCCAGGCCTGCCTCCGGCCATGCCCTCACCCAGCTGGTCAAAGTGGGTCTCGGCACCACCAGGGCCAGGCACTGAGCACACCAGCCTGGCCTTGAGAAAGGTGCTCCATTTGTTCACCAGCACTCGCTGGCCACCGGCGTCATTCTGGGGGTGGAAGGCCAGAATCAGCCCTGAGCCCCAGGGGGTGGGGCCCCCTCCTGTTCCTCCACCCTCACCCTTGCAGGCAGAGGCTTGGATGTTGGCTTCACACCCTTGCCTCAGTTTCCCTCTGCCGCTGGTGGGGACGGGCGTAGGAAGGGGGTGCGGTGAGGATCTGAACCTCACCGCCTCTTCACAGCTCTCACCACGCAGACACGGCCCACGCGGCTGACCGTGACACGGCCTGGGCCACCATCGGGCGAGGGCACAGTTTCCGAGAAGAAGAAGTACACCTTGTCATCATCCTGGTCAGAGTTGTCGGCAATCCGGGCGGCCATCACAAACCGGGGGTCTGGGAGGTAACAGGGTGCAGCTGGTTGGGGGGGGCGCCATACGGGGGAGGATGGGGACGTTGCTGAACCCAGCATGGAGGGCAAGAGGCACAGGGACCCCACGGGAGGCTGGGGTCCCAGGGAGTAGAGTAGGGTTGGGCCATCCCCACTCCAGTGCCAGCTCTCCTACCTCCCTGCTGCTGCCAGGGGCAGATCCCAGCCAGCCCTGCCCTGGGCAGACCCTGGGCTCACCGTGAAGGAGGTTCTGGTCAGAGTCAGAACGTAAAGCTGGTCGGGGACCCCCAGTCCGGAAGATCATGGCCTCGCGCCCCAGGAAGTCAGCTGTGAGGCCCGTGTACAGCTCCCCACCTGGGTGAGGGTGGGGCAGAATCAAGGGAGGAGGGCCAGGCCCCATAGCTGGCCCCATTGCTTCCCAAGGACATCGGCAGGCTCCCCCCCTCCTTGTGCCCGCCCGGGCCTGGGCATCACCCACCTACAAAGGTGCTGGCGAAGGGACTGCTGGGCTCATGTGGACACCGCCCCCGCCCACTTTGCACACTGCTGGGCTCCAGGTGGAGCACGTGCTGCCCGAGAGGGAGGAAGGGAGGGAAGGGTGTCACCTAGGAAAGCAGCACCAGCCCCCCGCCCGGGTAGTGGCCATCGCGTGCAGCGATGAGAGTGGGGGTGGGCAGAAGGCGCCCTCATTCAGGGCCTCGCCAAAGGGGTCAGCCTGGCACAAAGATGCCTTTCAGGCCCCTGACCCCTCTGCCCCAAGCCAGGCTCAATGAGGAGCGTTCAGACAGCAGGGAGGAAATGTCACTGCTTCCCAGTCCCTTGTGGGGCCTGCCCCAGGCTCACCTCCCCACGATGCCCAACTGTGATGAGGGCACAGGTGGGCTGGAAGGCCCCAGTGCCACATGCCAGCAGGTGGGTCCGGTTGTGGGGCTGTAGGACCCGCACAAAATTGGCGCACTCCACCTAGCAGGGAGAAGGGGCGGGGTGGAGGGGATGAGGGAGTGTTTACCATCTCCTTGGGCCCCAAGGTTCAGCCCTGCCTGGCTGATCAGCTCTGGAGATCTAGGGTGGGGATGACATTCTTCACAGACCTTCAAGAGCCCTCAGGATCTGCTCCAAATGCCCCTAGTGTAAGCACCTGGGGGAGTGGCTACAGGCTATCCTGGGGGTCAAGACCTGGGTGTTGGTCAGGGCTGGGGGTCAGTCACTTCTGACAGCACTCACCAAAGGATCTCTTCCCTTGCGAACACACTCCTCCTTCTGTCCTGGCTGTGGTGGCCACAGGACCTGAAACACAGCCTAATTGACTCCTGACCTCACAGCCTCAGTTTCACCATCTGGCCTCCTAGCTCTCAGACAGACCCTCCCCTCTGTCAGTCCAGCTCACCTCCCGGGGATCCGGCCATGACTGATCCAGCCGCAGAGAGTAGATGGCATCACGGCCCCCCAGAAAAAGGCGGTCCCGGTACTCATCCAGGTACATGGCCCGAAGGTCCAGGGAGCCCCGGGGACCCAGAAAGACAGCAGAACGGTTGGCAGACAGGAGATCTAGGAGGGAGCAAGGGTAGTCAGTGCCTACTGCTCAGCCCACTTCTCCAGCTAAGGTGTGGAGGTAGAGGGTCCCAGCTGTGCATTCACCGCCCCTCACCACCGCCTCCCCCACTCGCATCTGGAAAATGTTTCCATCCATAGGCCCGCTGGAGGGCTTCTGAGAATTGCCTCCTGGGGGTGGGTGGGACGGGGGGTCCTGAGCCCTGCTTCCTACCACTCCATTCCTTGGTCCCTTAATCCTTCAGTTAACATATCCTTCCCACAGGCCCATCTGTGCCCTACCCAGTCCCCAAGGAAGATGACCCTGCTGGCCCTGCTGTCAGAACTTACGGTAGCAAGCTGAGCAAAGTGCTGGAAGAGCCTGGAGGAAGGGTGGGTTAGTCTGAGCAGTGTGCAAGGCTGACTCAGTGGGACAAGCGGACAGACAGGGGAGAGCATTCCCAGCAGAGAGAACACCTGGCAAAGGCCTGGGTATGGGAAAGGTCAGGTATGGCCAGGCAGAGCTCAAGGCTCTGATCCAGGGATGTGATGAAGGAAGACTTTCTCCTCCATAGACACTGCCTTCCCAGACACAGGGGGTTGGGGGTGGCTGGCTGGGGATGCTGGTCCCAGGAGCCAAGGATCATGAAATAGGTCCTTGGGGGTTGGCTAGGGAGGTGGAAGTAACAGGTGGTCAAGCGGGCAGGCAGAAGGATATGGTGGGAATGAGCATTGGCTACCCTTGGGAAGCCCGGCTACCCTGTGCCTGCTCAGAGGATACCCATCCAAGGTGGCAAGCCCAGCACCCACTCCACCCCCAAACTCATCAACAGCCTCTTCCAGGAAGCCTTCCATGACTGACAGTACTTTAGAGGGGATTTGCCCTATTTGGGCTTTATTTTTTTTACTTTCCCCCCCAAACCATAGCTCCCAGGGCAAGACCACCTTCTGCCCCCAGACCCAGCTACACTCTCCAGAGTGGAGCCACGTCTCCCCTCTCTGTCCCTGGAGCAGGCCTGGGTCTCTCCACTTGGATTGGGGTGCCCAGGGGAAGGTGGTCACCCCTCTGGTTTCCCCAAGAAGAAGAATCATGGAGAGTCTATGTCTCAGGGACCTTTCCTGGGGACCCTCTCCACAGACTGTGCCAGCTACAGCACAGCATATCAGGTTAGATCTGCTGAGGACCGCCCCCCGCCCCCCACCGGGCCAGGATGGGCAGAGAGAGGAGGCTGAAATCACTGCTGGGCTGTGAAGAGCCTCTGGGACAGAGAGGGAAGAACAAAGGCCAGCACTGTGAAGTGGGCTGCAAGAGGCAGAGGGGGCAAGGCTGTGGAGATAGGGTGAGGGCCCCCACCACAGGCTGCTGCCTTGCTACTCACTGCCCACCCCCCCGGGCAAGGAGCCCAGGCTGAGTGCACACTCAGGATCTTGCAGACCTGTCCCCTCCATCCCTCCCCATCTCTCCCTGCCCATCTCTAAGGAGGCCTCTCAGGGTCTCCATGCCCCTCTCCTTTTCTCAGAAGCCCCCTCAGGTTGTCCTCTGTGTCTCTGTCTCTCCCACCTCCACCCTCCTGGGACCTGCCCCTGCCCCCCGGTCCTCCTCCCCAGTTCCTGCCTCTGGTGGCAACTCAGCTGGAGAACCATCTCCGTGAAGTCCTTCCCACAGTCTGTGCTGTGTGGAAGTGACCTCCGGCTGGCAGAAGAGATTGCCCAGGGCTAGCTGGGGCCCCCCCAGCTGGGGATGTCACAGAGTCCCAGGGTCCCACAAACGCGCACATGAACAGGGCGCGCACTGCCCCTACCTCGGTAGGAGAGCTGCAGGCGAGGCACGCTGGGGCCAGGGCTGGGGCTGCCCCCGAGGAGCAAGAGTCCCCCCAGCATGCAGCAGATGGCCCAGGCCGAGGGGGCCATGCTGGGGAACCAAGGGCACCACGCTGCCCAGCAGAGCCGCCCTCAGTCCGCTGCTGGTTGCAGTTTGCTCCGTTGCCGCCAGGCCTGACACTTATAAGGCAGCGGCTCCACCCCCTGTAGGGCCAGGGAGGTGGGAGGAGGAGGGAAGGAGATGGGGGAGGGGCCCCTGCCATCCACCTGCTGCTTCTCTCTCCACCCGGGCTGGCCTGGTTAATGCCTCTGTGTCAGATTGGCAGGCTCCCCACTGGGGAGACTCTTTCCCAGCTGGGGTGTGGGCGGCTTACACAAAATGTTCACAAACCCAAGTCTCCAGAGATAGCCTGGAAGGGAGGTCAGGGGTCAGAGATCAGAGGTTGGTGGGCTGGCTAGAGGTCTGTCTAGCTGGGCTCTTCTTTGTTCCCTGTCCTTCCATTGCCCGTGACAGTCTCCATGACAAAGACAAACTGACTCTGGGCCCAGATCCCTGATACCAGGAAGGTCCAGCCCCCTGAAGCACTGGCCTGGCTCCCCAGCTCCCTTGGCAGGGCCCAAGTTGCCTGGGAGGGTCATTCCAGTCCAAGGGACTCCATGCTTTGGGTGGGGGCTGGAAGTCTGGCTACACTTCATAGATCTGAGGTTGGCAAAAGATGAGCCCAGCCTCCTCCACCCAGGCCTGTCCCTGTCTGGTCTCCAGGCCCCATCCCAGCTCACTGGGGCAGAGGACAGGATCCACTTCATGCTAGGGAACTCTCCCATTGCTGTGTCCCTCAGCCCTCCAGGCCCACCAGAGCTCCAGGGCCCAGAATGTCACCAGGTGAGTGGTGGGTTCTTTCCAGAGTTCCCCTCTGCACTCAGACCCTACACACACACGATCCCTTTGGGGTGAAGGTGGAGATAGCGTGCTCACACCCTTACTCCCTCTAGCCTGAAAACCGATTCAGGGCAGGAGAGCCACAGAAGCCGGACAAGGGAGACACAAGGCTGAGGGGTTGAGTAGGGGTAAGTAAGGGGACCTCCCTATGCCCCCCATCCCACAGCAGCTCCTGTCTCTGCAGCTCCTCACCCACAGTACTCCACCCCAGAGCCCTTTACTCAGATCTGAGGCTCTAGGCACTAAGATTTCAAACTTCAGCTGGAGTTGGAGCTCCAAGGATTCTAGAAACTCCTGCAAATTAGGTCTCCCAGGTGGGCGAGCCTGAGCCCTTAGATAGTGGTCAGGAAACTTGGGGGCATTAGAGAGGGAAGGACCTGGCTCAGGCCACACAGCAGGCTGAGAACAGACTCTGCTCAGCCCTGGGCCTTCCTGTGACTCTCTTTATCTTCTGGGGCTCCTGGAGTACTGGGGTCCTGTCTCCCCCACCCCCATCTCATCCCTGCAAGGGAAACAGGTTGGCTCCTAGAGTCAGCATGAGAATGACCCAGGGACCTGGAACCCTGTCTCCCTGTCTCCATCTCCCCATAATACATATATGCCTCTTCCCAGGGCATATGCAATGCCTCCTGGCATTGGGCAAGCTATTTCTCAGGGAGGCCAGGGACTAGTGTCAGCCCACCCAGCCTCTGGCTCCTTGGAGAAACTTGGCTAAAGCCTTTCCCTCTTTGGGCCTCAGTCTCCTTCCGTGGGCAGGGAGCAGCCACCTTGGGTGTAACAGGCTCTATACGAGTGAGGTGTGCTTGTTCAGGGCCTGCCATGGTGGTGATTATGTCATGAGCCCTCAGAAGGCTGGAGCCCCTCTGCCTCTATCTCCCTGGGGAGATGTTTCAGCCTGAAAACCGGGCTGGGGGCCAACGTCTGGCTGAAGATTGGGTTGGACATAGCCTCTCATCTAGCATGTGGCCACCAGCTGTGGGCCTCCGGCCCACAGCTCCTCAGTCAGCCAGCTCACCCTGGGGGTCTCAGTTTAGCTAGGCACCCAGCTGCAGCTGCAGGGAGACCCGGGTCTATCGGAGCAGGATGCAAAGGGCAGGCCACTCCACACTGCAGAAAAACAGCCTGTGGCGGGGGCTGGGAGCCCCAGGTCTACTGTTAACTTGTTGTATGGCCTCGGGCAGGTCTTCTCCCTCTTTGGGCCTCATTTTCCCAGTCAGGGAAGGGGGTAAGGATCTTCTGTGAAGGCCAATGCTTGCTGGCTGTAAGTTGGAAAACAGACTCCGAGGGTACCCTTGATACCTCAGATCAATGGGCTCAGCCACGAGCATCTTGTGCCACCTACTGGACAAAGAGGGAACTGCAGGAGGTCCTAAAGCTGCCCACTGTGTCAAGCCCTGTGCGTTGGCAGTGGGGCCACTCAGCAGAAACCAAAGACCCTGGAGCAGCAGGCAGCAACCAGACAATCATAATATGAAAAGGTAGGGGCAGTAGGAGACTCCAGTAATTGATTCTGATCAAGAAATCAAGGGAGGCTTCATGGAGGAAGCACTATCTAGGCAAAAGATGACACACAGTGCAGAAAAAAGGGAGAGGACTGAATACAGCAAAACAGTCAAATTAGGTGATGCATGTAGGGAGCTTAGTGCCATGTGCTGATGGGAACTTGTGAGCCCGTGGCCATATACATGTGTGATGTGCGTGCTCACACATCAGGCGCCACCAGGTAGGTATGTGGAGGGCCATAGCCCGGCCTCTCCCAGCTAGAATTCTGGGGTGAGCATGCCTGGAAGGAATGGATGCCTCTGGTTCCTCCCCAACCAACCTCATTCTAGAAGAGACATTGGGACAATCGCACAGGCTCCCCCTGACTCTGGACCTCTCTTTAAGGCACAGCCAGCCACCCCCCTACCCACATGTAACCTCTTGATAGCTGGTCCAGCCATCCTCCTGTTTTGTTCACAGAAAGCTTAACTCTTGGAGTTTCTCTCTTCTTTCCCAATCCCAACAGCATCCCACATCCCCCGGGTGCCCCCCTCTCCCCCCGGTTCTCCTCGCAGACAACCACCTCCCCCTGCCCCCACGTCAGCCACCCATCCTCCAGCTCACCACCAATAGGGAGGTAACCTTCGGCATCTCCGTTCAGAACATGTCTTCCCCTGGGCACCCCCTCCTGCACTCAGTAACCCTACTGCCACGGTTCTTTCTTCGTTGCCTCCACTCCAGCCCCTGTCTCCTTGTCCAGCTTGGATCCAGGGGGCCCAGCACTTAGAAGCAGACCCTTAAAACACTCCCCAGAGACACGTTGCCACCCACCTTCTATAGGCTTGCCTCTGTGTCTTGCATTACACTTTGCCAGCTTCACTGGGTTTTTCCCCATCATTCTCTGCCCCACCTCCTTCAATGAGCATCCCTGGACTCCACATCTCCCTGCAGCGTTGGTGCATTTCCTGTAAGACTTCACCAGTACTGTCCATGCTCACCATTCTCCCCTTTGCCTTGCCTCACTCCTTTGATCCTCTCCAGTTGGGCTCCCATCCCATTGCTCCAATGAAACCCTCATGTTCAGGTGGCCAAGGCCTTAGGAGCCTCTAGTTCCCTAACCTCAGGGTCACCAGCCGCTTTCAATGCCCCCATCCCTCCCCCCTGAGCCCCTCACTCACCCAGGGTCTCTCCCATGCCCCTGGCCGCATCTCCTCTCTTGGACAACCTATGCGGGATGTCCAGTGTCCAGTTGTGGGCCACCTCTCTCTATACTCTCTCCCCAGGGCCCTCATCCAGGACCAGGGCATCTCTGTTACCTTCTTACTCCGATGACACCTGAGTTTATAGTCCTCTTTCTGCCCTCTCACTTAGCTCCAGTCCCACTTTGACATCCCCACCATTCTGTCCCAGAGGTATCTCAACTTTGACATGGACAAAGGACTCTTCATCTCTTCTGTGATTGTCCCACCAGAAATGCACTTCCTCCAGGAAGCCTTCCTGGACCACTGGTCATCACATCTCTACAATCCCCATTCCAGCATACACTGCTCTCCTCACTGCACTCATTGCTCTCTTTTGTCTTCCCAAGTTGATGGTAAATTTCATGAAATTAGGGACGAGGCTTCCCTCTGGAGGGTTGCATACAGCCCACGCCAGGCATAAAGTAGGTATGTGCTTAAACTGTGGAATGGCGCACTGGCAGGTGGGCCCACTGTGGCCCCACCCGCTCTCCTGGGATGTTGTCATTCCTAGGTGTACGTGTAGGTCCTTGAGTTCTCCTGCTCCCAAGGGTGGGCCTGAAGGGACCCCTCAGATCTCCCCTCAGGCCTCCCCAGGGACCAGGCAGCTCCTGTGGCTCTGGTCTCCACTGGAGGCATCCCCAGAATTCCAGACCATCTCCGGAATGCTGGGCCTGTCTGGAGAGTGCTAAGGCTGGGGCACAGGTGGAGAGGCCTCGGAGCGGTGGGGCGGAGCAAGGACAGCTGCTGGCATTCTGGATGGAGCCTACACACCGTGGCAGCTGTCGCTCCTGCAAGCATCATGCTGATACCTCCATGTCCTTGTGGCCCCCACTCCAAGGCCAGTGCCACTTGCAGCCGCTCAATGTTCTGGCTGCAGCTCTGGCCCCCATTAAGCTGAGAGCCACCAAGTCTCACACTTCCATTCTGTCAGGGAGGGAAAGTGGGTCGCTGGAGCCTCTGAGGCTCAGGAGAACTGGAAATTATACCCGTCTGGACCTGGTTCATCAGACAGAGCCCTGGCCTGGGAGCCAGGCTCTCTGCTCTCTGCCAGGCTCGCTGGATGACCTTGACAGGTCCCTGTGCCTCTCTGGGTGCTGGGGTCCTCACCTGGCAAATGGGTGAGTGGAAAGAGAATAGACGGTGTGTCCCTCAGTGCTAGGGAATCAGTGTTGCCAGCACGAAATGCAAGCGAGCGGGCACATGGACTGGTACTACAGCCTACTGAGCCCATGTGGCATCCTGCTTCTCCACAACCAGAGCCGAGAAGGAGCTGGGCTGCTGTGCCGAGTGGCCTCCAGGGCCTAGAAGGGTGCCCTGTTCTCTCCAAGCACAGGACCTCTCAGCCAACTGGCTGACCAGAGCCACAGCCGCCAGGAGCCTGTTAAATGTGGATTCCCAGGCCACCACCAATTCCAGATGCTGAATCATCAGGACATCAACAGTCATAGAAAGGAGTCAGCGGGCCATGGAACATGGTAATCTCTAATCTAATCTAACCCCTCTGGCAGAAGCCTATGTACAGGGATGGGCAGAACACAGGCTCTGGGATAAAGCAGGAAGTGGTCATCAGAGCATCAGTGGACCCTGGTGGAGCATCCACAGCCGCCCAGGGAATGAAAGCCAGACACCAGGCCTCCAGGGAGCAGGGCTTTATTTGAGTTCCCTAGGATAAGGCTGGGGGAGGCAGTCAGTGAGGGCCCACGGTCGGCCAAGGACACACCCAAGCTCACATGCTGGGGACCCTGGTCCCTTACCCCCACCCCAGGGTCCGGCTGGAGTCGCCAGGTAGCACAGGCAGCTCTGGGAGAGGGTTGGTGTCTACTCCACCCCCTTCATGAACTCCAGGAACTCTGTGGAGAGAGAGACAGGTCTCGGTCAGAGAAGGGGGCTAGGCAGGGTGTGGGCAACGGGGACCCAGCACACCCCGCCCCTCACCGTCATAGTCAATGCGGCCATCGTTGTTCTTGTCACCATCCTTCATGAGCTCCTCAATGTCATCTTCTGTGATGGTCTCACCTGTAGCTTGAAGCATCACCTTCAGCTCATCCAGGTCGATGTAGCCATCAGCATTTCTGGGGGGTGGGGAGTGGGGTGGAGAGGGTGAAGGGGACCTCGAGAGCTCATGGTGGGGGCTAGATGAAGGGAAGAAGCAGCCCCACCCATGACCCCAAGAGGCAAGGCAGGGCCACTGGGAGGTGGGGCATCCCATTCCCCCATTGCACAGAATGGGAGACTGAGACCTTGACATCACAAACTGTCCCCCTTTCCCCAGCTCTGTTAGGTTCAGGGTCAGAGGTCCAGCGTCATGCACTCACTTGTCAAACATGCGGAAGAGGTCTGACAGCTCCTCCTCAGACTTTCCTTTGCTGTCATCCTTCATGCACCGAACCATCATGACCAGGAACTCATCAAAGTCCACGGTGCCACTGCCTACAAGGTTAGCAGCACAGCCATTAGTGAGGGACGGTTACAATGGTCTCAACATTAGACCCCAGTATTGTTGCTGCATCCTTTTAGCAATCCTGTGAGACGAGTGCGGTCGTTATCCCCATTTCATAGATGAGATTACTGAGGCTCAGAGAGGCAAAATAGTTCCTTCAAGGGCACAGAATAATAAGTGGCGGAGTCAGGACTCAGGTCCTCAGCAACCTGAGGGTGATATGGGTCTGGAGCCTGGGGCGGGGCGGGGGGGACAGAGGGGCTCACCGTCCTCATCCACCTCGTCAATCATCTCCTGCAGCTCCTCAGGTGTGGGGTTCTGTCCCAGCATCCTCATCACCTTGCCCAGCTCCTTGGTGCTGATGCAGCCATCCTCAGCGCCCAGCACGAAGATGTCAAAGGCTGCCTTGAACTCTGTGTCCAAGGTAGGGGGGAAGTGCAGAGTGGCCAGGGCTCAGAAGCAAAGACCCCAGAAGGCCAGACCCCTGGGGCCACCTGCCAACTTGCCCATTTCCCCCCAAGACCTCAGTGGGTCACACTGAGAGGGACCCAGCCTCTGGGGTCCTCATGCTCTCCCAGCCCAGCCCTGCTGTCCCCACACATATGTTTGGGCACTCACCATTTTTCTGCTCTTCTGTCAGCTGTTCTACCTAGAGAGGAAAAGAGGTCTCAGGACTCAGACTCAGGCCTTAGTTGCTTTTAAGGAAACCAACCCATTCCACAGATAGGAAGAGTGAAGCCAGGAATAGACAGGCCATTCCCAGGTCATAGTTCTCAGGCCCCCCTCCCTGTCCCTGAAGCCCTGAGGTGACCCAGCTGGCCTCACTAAGACTGGGCTTAGGGCCAGGGTGACAGGTGGGTGCCCCCTCCAGGGCCAAGGTGACCCTGAGTAACAATAGTCAGTGACCACTCACTCAATGCCCTTTTGGCCCCCCTTCTGAAACCCAAGCTGAGTGGCCTGAGGGACAGCTGTCCCTCAGGTTGGGACAATAAAACCAGTGTGGGGATGGGCAAAGCCACCCACAGTAATCTGACCGGGATAGCCACTGGGCTATTTTTAACGGGGGACAAAGTTAAACCTGGTGATTGTTCTGGGGACTCTGGCATGCAGGGGGTGGGGCAGCGTTATCTGGCCCCCTGGCCTGATGGTGCCTCAGAAGCCAAAATTAGTCCCCAGCCCCGCCAGGCCTTGTATGGGCACGGGGTGGAGGGCTACCCGCCCCAGATCCATGGACTCCTGCGGGATAGGCAGGGCCGCCCCCCAGAGCCAGCTGTAGATCTTCCCTGCCCAGGAGGGGGGCTGCACTACCAGGGTGGAGGGAAGGGTTCCCTTGGGGACAGCTGTCTGTGCCGAACGACCTTGTCTCTGGGGCAGGGGGAGGTCAGCAACACCCCCCCTCCTGGGAGGGACTAGCATCTAAAACCCCTCTGTGACCCCAGGATGCTGCAGGGACTTGGGGTGACCACTCTCCAGCCCTCACCCCTGGCTAAACCACCGAGACTTGTGCCTGCCAGGCCTGATGTGGGCTGGGGCCCCAGTTCCTATTCCCTTTTCCCAGTCTCTCCCCTGTGGCCAGTGCTTCCCTGTCTACCTCAAACTTCAAAGCCCCTTCTCCAGCTTAGGATTCCAGCTCTCCAGCCCCCTCCTCAAACTCTTGTCCCACCCTCCACAGCATCTTCAGCCATCCAAGGAACTGGAGGTAGGTGGGGGATCGTGAGTGTGAGAAGCAGAATGTAAGGGGCAGGAAGGGGTCGGGGGGACAGGGAGACAGCAGCAGAGACTCGGAGGGACAGCTTGGAAGGAACAAAGAGATGGAAAAAGACTAAAAAAGGCAAAGGTCCAGAGACCACAGACACAAGTGAAGGGAGATGTGGCCGGAAGACAGTGACACAGACTACAGACACTTGGAGATGGGGACAGACATGATGCTAAAAGCTGTGATCTCCTCCACCCACCTGACAGCTTCTCTCCAGACCCTGAACCCCTCACTCCTTCCACACCCTAGAACTGGAATGCCAGATCCACCGTCCCCTTGAGGGCTTGGGCTGAAAGTGCAGGGCCCTTTCCTGGGTCTCTACCACCTTTGTGCCCACCCCCATCCTGAGTTGAGTGAGCCCCCAGTGGGCCCACCCACCCCAGTCCTGCCCAGCCCAGTCCCTCACCGCAGCCTTGTAGATGTCATCCATGCTGGCGGCTCACAGGGCAGGCTGCTGGCGTTGCCAGCCAGTCCTGGGCTTAAATAGCCCTGCCCCACCACATTCCTGCTGGCCCAGCCCACCCCTGCTTGCAGTATCCTCCACCCCCTCCCCCAGCCCTGGTGATCTCAGGCTGGCTTGAGTTCCTGTGTCCTCTGCCCAGTGCAGGGAGCAGAGGAAGGGCTGCAAGGACCACATCTTTCCCTCTCTGTCCCCCATGTCCCCCAAGGGACCCTCTGGAAAGGTTTCTTGAATGAATGAAAACATGAGCCGAAGACAGGACAGATGCTGCAAAGTAGTGGACCCCAATCTAGGCTCCTATACGCAGTTACTCAACTCCTATCTGATTAGAGAGGTGGGCAATATTATTCCCACTTTTCAGATGAGGAAACTGAGGCTCCTGGAGGAACTAGTGAGTTGCTCAAGGTATGACCGACTTGGTAGTCCCTGGCTTAAGTTAAACCTGCTGGGGGGGGGGTTGGGGTGGGGGGGGTGCTGGCCAGCAGTAAGCAAGGAGAGGCTGTGCCAAGAGAAGCTTTGAAAGCCAAGCTCAGAGTATGGTGCTGTGTAACTGTTGGAGAAGGAAGTTATTATTATTTTTTTTTAAATTTTTAAAAAGTTTTATTTATTAAATTGGGGGGGGGGGGCATGCACACAGGTGGGGGAAGGGCAAAGAGAGAAAGGTGAGACACAGAATCCAAAGCAGGCTCCAGGCTGTTAGCACAGAGTCTGACAAGGGGCTAGAACCCACAAACCATGAGATCATGACCTGAGCTGAAGTCAGAGGCTTAACCGACTGAGCTACCCAGATACCACTGGAGAAGGAAGTTATTGACCCACCTTAGTACAGAGTGGTCCAGACCCCTTCAGCCAGGAGTGTCAGAGGATCCATGCCCAAGACCTCTCATCTCCCCAAGGAGTGCTCTGGGCTTGAGTAAGCTTCACTTAGTCATTCAATAAACACAGATGCTCTATCTGTGCTACTATCCCCTCCAGCTGGGTTACCATCTCCCTCTTCTGGGTCTGGGGGCTTCCCCAGTTAGGATTCTCTGTACCTGTGCTTCTCCCATTCCAGCACTGTAGTTTCTGTGTCCAGGGCCAGTCTGCCATCCCCTCCTTCTGAGCTCTGGTAGGGCACCACCTGGGGGTCTTGCACTCGATGGCCAGCACATATCCCTCCCACCTACATGCAGAACCCCCACTTGATAACCACACAAGCTCCAGGCCTTGAGTGCTGGGCACTGCATTGATTAACCTCTTATGATAAAACAGCTCTCCAAGTCTTGGAGAGGTTAAGAACCTCTGTCCAGCTCGGGCTCTAAGCACAGCTCATATGTCTCCTTCAACCCTCTCGTGTCCTACAGGGAATGAGCCTGAAAGCCAGGTTTGGCCTGTCCCTTTTCAGGACTGGGAAACTGAGGCCAGGTGGTGCAATGACTTGCTTTGGGTTGCCCGGGAGGTGCGGGATCTTCTGTCCTCCCTTCCAGGGCACCGAGTGGCAATGTACAGGACTGTCCCCGGCCCAGTGCATGTCTTCTCCCAGGCTGCAGGGAGCAGCGCAAGACACAAGATCACTTATCATACAAACTCTCAGGCCTCTACGGCTTGCGCACGCGCGCCTTTGGCGGCTGCTGTCAATTACACGCGAGGGGCGGGGCGAGGGCGCGAGGAGGAGGCGGGGCCAAGATGGCGGCACGGCGTGCGACGGGGGCGGGTGGGACGCCGACCCCGCCCCTTGCTCCTGCCAGTCTGCGACCGGCGGCAGCGGCTGCAGCAACGGATCCCGGAATATGGCGGCGGCGGCGCGCTGCTTCGGGCCCGAGCGAGAGGCCGAGCCAGTCAAGGAGGCGCGCGTCGTGGGCTCTGAGCTCGTGGACACGTATACGGTGTGCAGGGGGCGCGAGCGCCATAACTAGGGGTAGCGACTGGAACCCGAAGTCCGAGTCGAGAGGATTGGGGGGTATCTGGGCCCCGCCACCGGTGAGGAGGGGGTAGCGGGGGCCCCGATTTCTAGGAGAGGAATCTGGGGAAGGGGGTTCCGCATGTCCGGAAACAGGGTCCCGGGTTGGGTCCAGGGAGGGAGCTTGGGGAATGGGTACATTTTCAGAAAAGGTTAGGGTTGGGGAGGATCTGGGGATAAAGGGGGTCTGCGGAAGACGGGAGTCTAGATGAGGCGGAGGCCCTTGTAGATCCTCTAGGCCTGGAAGGGCGCGGGCCTGGGAGGACGTGACAGGGGCTCCAGGAGGGGAGGGGTCTCAGATGGATGTAATCAGGGGAAAGGTTCGGGGGTCCCTGCAGGCCCTGAAGAAGAGGGAGCGGGGTCTTGATCTTGGGGGGGGGG
>NW_024412444.1:15664534-15666355 GCF_014898765.1 Herpailurus yagouaroundi | reverse complement strand
GGAGCTCCGAGGCCCTAGGGGGGTCAGGCATTGACCAGAATGGGGGAGGAGTGGAGCCGTGACACGGGGGAATTGAGATGGTCACTCTGGACAGAAACTGTTAAGACCCAGGAACCTCAGGGGTCTCCATGGTTTGCGGGGGGGGGGGAGGGGGGCGGTGGCTGTCGGGGCAGCAAGCCGCCCACACACTTCAGTCAAAGCTGGGGAGGTGGAGAACAGAAAAGGGAGATGGAGTTCCAGACTGTGATGGAGTTGGGAGGCTTTTCTGGGTCTGGATGGGGTTGATCACCAGGTTGCTGGACCTGGTAGGCTGCCTAGCAGGGACTGGTCTTGGGGTGGGGGCGTGTTGAGCATCTCCCAGCCTCTGGTTCTTTGTTCCCTGAGGGTGGGAAGTGGTGGGGGTGGGGGGCTTTGGCCCTGCCTTCACCCCACCACTTTGGGCCTCATCCTAACCCTCCTCCTGAGGGTCATTTCCCTGGCTCTTTTTCCTTTCCTGGGCAGCAGGAGGGAGAGGGAAGCTGCCAGGCTGGAAAGAGGGGCTGGGGGAGGATCCTGGAGCAACAGGCCGGTCCTAGAGAAATGGCTGCTCTTCCTTGGAGGCTTCAGCTGAGTTGATTATTTCTCCTCCCCCTTCCCTGCATGCTGCAGAGAGGGGCAGGACACTGGGACCAGAGGGCCTCTCCAGGTGAGGGTTAAGATCTGAGCCGATGGCTGGCTGTCCATCACCCCTAAGCAGCATTCAGCTGGGACGTCAGTTCCAAAAAGCTCTCATTAGGAGGGGTTGAGGCCTTCCTCTGCATGGGTACCAGGGAAGTGGTGATCCAGGCTGACCCTACGGCTTGTCTCTGGCTGTGCTGAGTTGAATATTATTAACACACCTACGTTTGTTGAACATTTGCTACATGTCACGCCTTGTACGAAGCATTTTACGTGAATTACTTTATTCGATTGTTAAGCCTATCAGATTTTAAGGTGGAAAAACTGAGGCTCAGAGAGAATTTAGGCTCCCAGTCACTTACATAAGCCACAGCCGGGAAATGGCAGAACTTGAGTTTTGAACTCAGGTCTTCCTTGACTCCAGGGCCCATTCCCTTAACTGCTAAGCTATATTGCCTTCTGCTAGGATTTGATTGTTCATCACTGCTCTTCCCCCGCCCTCCCATCAACTTCTTAGTACTTTGACTCCTGGCTCAGCAACAGAAATCATAGCCATGAACCAGCTGAAAGCTTTGGGAAGGGACTTGCTTCTAGGATATAGTCGGGGCACCTGGAAAAATCTACAGCAGAGAAGCTAGTCCCTCCAGACCCCACCCTGTTATGCCTCCCCTGGAAGGGTGGCCTTGCCTGCAGCTCAGGTTGGAGGCTGGAAGTAAAAAAAAAAAAACAAACAAACAAACAAAAAACTAAAGAGATGGCTTGATAGGATGGTCACCTTTTTTGTTCCTCACTGTTGGACAGAGCCACAGATTGATTCCATGTGCCTGCCAGCCAGTGCTAGGACTGTGGAGGAGGTTGAGAGGGGGTCCTACTGCTTAGGGTCAGATGCGGAGGCTAACAGGCAAGGGCAGCCTAGCTTTGGCCTGGGTGCTGGGACCATCTGGGTGGCCTGCAGCTATCGCTGAGGGGAGAACTAGGCTTTCCTTGTTGCTGGCTGGGCAAGGACTATTGGTTTTCCCTTGTAGGTTTACATCATCCAGGTCACTGTTGGCAGCCATGAATGGACAGTCAAGCACCGCTACAGCGATTTCTATGATCTGCACGAAAAGGTAACTCTTGAGAACTGGGGATCTGTGTCTCAGGGCTTGGGCCGGGGGGGGGGGG
>NW_024412444.1:15609649-15664434 GCF_014898765.1 Herpailurus yagouaroundi | reverse complement strand
AAATTTAGGGCAAAACCGGCTCCGTGCCTATAATGTTTAGTTTCCTGGAGAGGAAACAGGTTTGAACTTGTTTCACCTGACTGTAGCTATTCCAGAGCCTATACTTTAATATCCAGCTGTGATTCCATTTATTTCTTTGTTTTTGGGTAGAGCTGCCTTTCTCTGGGTCATTTGCAACATGAGTGTTTTAAAGACAGAGTACCTCCCTGATTCTTTTCCATTCTGGTTTGGAAAAGATGATGGTTTTTAGTGGCCTGGAGGTATTTTCTAAATGTCTCCACAGTCTCCAGATGGAGCTCCTTGTCTGGGATTGTAGTGGTATTTCTAATCCTAGTTGACTCTGATGAGGCCAAGTTCCAGATACACTAGTTTGGTCACTAATTCTGACACTGCTGCCAAGACGGGTTGTGGAAGTTGTGACAGGCTCCTGTCCTCAGGCTGCTTGCCTTGGTCCTGCACCATTGCAGAACCTCTTGGTCTGTGGTTGACCGTGCTTCTGTTTTCTTACAGCTGGTTGCAGAAAGGAAAATTGATAAAAACCTACTTCCGCCCAAAAAGATAATTGGGAAAAACTCGAGAAGCTTGGTGGAAAAGAGAGAGAAGGATCTGGAGATCTACCTGCAGACGCTCCTGGCCACCTTCCCTGGTGTGGCCCCCAGCGTGCTGGCCCACTTCTTACATTTTCATTTCTATGTAAGTTCCTCCTAGTAAGTCCCCTTGCAAGCCTGCAGCCACCACAGCTCAAGGCATAAATCAGTGTTCAGTCTTAGCTTTCAGGAGAGGTGGGCTGGGGTTTGACCCCGAGGTTAGAAAGATGTAGGAACATCACCGGGGTGGGGACGGGATATGGGCAGGAGCATGTTTGTTGACAGATTTGCTCTAAATTAGCCTGTAGCCACAGACAGGTTTTCCTTTACCACATGGCATTTTGTTGAGCAAAAACAGCCTGTGGGTGTTGAAGCTAGTTTTCCGTCCAAATGGATGCGGGTAGATTAGAAACAGCTGACACCTGGCACAGACTATCATTTCGTTGTTGGTTTACAGCTCAGGACTAAGGAGTCAGGCTGTGTCAGCAGAATATTGCTATCTGAGGGCATCTTCAGGGTCCAGGGTGCCGAGTGTCCGCAGATAGATAGACTGCAGTATATGCCCTGGAGCGGCTCTGTACTCCCTTTGGATAGAGGAACAACTTTCATGGGCTGCTGGTGACAGGACGAGCTGTCACACTTCACACAGGGAAGTTCAGCTGTGTGAAACTCAAACATTGAAAACAGCTAACAATTCCACTTCTTCGAATTTATTCTAGTGGGGGAAAGTCAGGCCACTGTGAAAAGGATATAGGTATGGGTGGCTCAGTTGGTGGCTAAGTAGGTTGAGAATCTGACTCTAGATTTCGGCTCAGGTCACGATCTCACTGTTTGTGGATTCACACTCCGCATTGGGCTCTGTGGTGGCAGTGTGGAGCCTGTTTGGGATTCTCTCTCCCTCCCTCTCCCTCCCTCTCCCTCCCTCTCTCCCCCTCTCTCCCCCCCTCTCCCCCTCTCCCTCCCTCCCTCCCCCTCTCTTTCTCTCACTGCCCCTCCCCAGCTCGCCCATGCCTGCCCCCCTTCTCTCTCAAAGTAAATTAAAAAAAAAAAGGAAAAGAAAAGAAAAGGATATAGGTACATTCCAGGATAGTAGCAAAATACTGAAGACTATCAAAAGTCCAGTGGAGGCGGTTTTTTAAAAAATCACAGGATTTTTGATCATGTAATTGGATATTCTGCTAGAAAATGATGGTGTAGCTGTGGATTCATTGACAAAGGAAAATAAGTATATTACTATATGAAATGAGAAGGCTATAAAATGGTCCTGTTTTTGAAAATAGGTTTATGTGGGAATATTTGTCCAGGAAAATTCTGAAAGATCATATACCACAATACTAAGAGTCATCTCTGGGTGATAGGTTTTTGGATAATTGACATTTAATCGTTTTCTCTCTACGTGATGAAGATATGAAAGAACCCATTCCATTTTCAGGCTTATCTTTTAGGAAGGGACCTGTAGGTTGTGGCTTTAAAGGCTCCAATAATGTTTAAAACACAACTTTCTTGAAGTGCTTTCAGAGTAGGACAGTTGAACCTTTCTTGGAGTGCTAGATAGAGCCTGGAAATTTGGTGATAACGCTAGTATTGGGTCACTAAGCTTGGAGGGGCTGTGAGGAAAAAGGGTGACATTTACAGATGGCATGTATCTATATAAATGCTTTGGATTTTATTCAGCATATACCAGTAGTGTATGTGGCTAGCAGTTTCCTGTTGTAGGTATTTTTTTTTTTACATTTTCTTTCTGTATGTGAGGAAAAATTTCCATTCCTTATGGGAGTTTTTCAGAGAAACTATCGGTTAGTATTTTAGGAAATGCTGTTCTTTAAGAAAGCTTTGATTAGTCATTAAAGGCTAAAACTTGATAAGCAGCCCTTTGAAAGTATAATTCATTAGTTAAGACCTAGGCCTTTGAGGAACAAATCTCCTGGCTATCTCAGGTTTGCCCAGCTCTGAGCATGGAAAGGCCTGGGCTGCTCTTCTGAGATAGGTTTGCCTGAGGTAGGCCTGGGCTGGCCCACATCTGAAGTTCTGGTTTGAGGCATGCTCTACCGTTTGGAACATATCGGACATATTAAAATTACTGTTATCACAAGGGCCCATGGGAGTGCCTGGGTGGCTCAGTCGGTTAAGTGTCCAACTTCAGCTCAGGTCATGTTCTCGCAGTTTGTGAGTTCGAGCCCCTCATCGGGCTCTGTGCTGACAGCTCAGAGTCTGGAGCATGCTTCGGATTCTGTGTCTCCCCCCTCTCTGCTCCTTCCCCAGCTTGCTCTCTGTCTGTCTCTCAAAAAATACAAAATAATAAAAAATTAAAAAAAAGAAGGGCCCTGGGTTGTATACATGCAAGGATTTTAAAAAAGTAATTGACCCATCATTACCTTAAATCCTGGTTTCTCAGCCGTGGCACTGTTGACCTTTGGGGCTGGATGATTGTCATGAGGATTGTCCTGTGCACTGCTGAGCAGCATCTCTGTACTCTGCCCCCTGGACGCCAGTAGCCGCCCCAGGTTGTGACAACCAAAATGGCCTCATGCATTGACAAATATTCCCCTGAGGGACAAAATTGCACCTGGTTGAGAACCACTAGATCTTCAAATGAGTTTGAACAAAAGGACCTGAAAGATTTGTCAGCCTTTTCTGTAGGCTGGATGCTCTAAAGGGAATGTTTCTGCCGACCTTTGTCCCATCAGCATCCTCACTGAAATTGTTCCCAACGTGTTCCACTTCTTGTGGGGCTGACGTTGGACAGGTCTGGCTCAGGGAACCCTACTTGTCCTGAGCCTGGTTTTTTGGTTTTTTTTGTGGTTTTTTTTTTTTTTTTTTTCGTTAAAATAGAATTCACATATCATAGAATTCACTCTTGTAAGGCATACAGTTCCTTGGTTTTAGTATATTCACATAGTTGTGTGGATATCACCACTGTCTAATTCCAGAACATTCATCATTCTGAAAAGGAACTGTGTACCCATCAGTAATCACTGATGTACTTTCTGTACCCCCATGGATTTGCCTATTCTGGACATTTCATATAAATGGAATCATACAAATGTGGCCTTTGTGATGGGCTTCTTTTGCTTAGCATGATGCTTGCAAGGTCCATTTGTATTGTACTCTGGTCCTTTTTTGGCTGAGTAATATTCTGCTGTTTAGATGTACGACATTATCTTTCAGTCGACGGACATTTGGGTTTCCACGTTTTGGCTATTATGCATAATGCTGCTGTGAACATTCACATATGAGTTTTTATATGGACCGTATATTTTCCTTTCTGTTGGGGATATATAAAGAGTGGCATTGCTGGGTCCTGTGGGGAGCTGCCAAAATTTTTCCACTTGACATTCCTATCAGTAATATACAGGCTCTCTTCCCCCTACATCCTTGTCGAACTTGGTACTGTCCACTTTTTTTGATAGCCATCCTAGTGGGTGTGAAGTGGTGTCTCCTTATTTTGATTTGCATTTCCCTAATGAGGCTGCCTCTTTTCGTATGCTTATTTGTCATTTGTACACTGTCAGTGGAGAAATGTATTCGGATATCCTTGGCATTTTATTTTTTCATTTTTAATTAAAAAAAATTTTTTTAATGTTTGTTTATTTTTGAGAGGGGAGAAAGGGAGGGGCAGAGAGAGGGGGAGAACAATACGAAGCAGACTGCAGGCTCTGAGCTGTCAGCACAGAACCCCATGTGGGGCTCAAATCATGACCTGAACCGAAGTCAGACACCCAAACCAACTGAGCCATCCAGGCGCCCCTCCTTGGCACTTTAAAAAATTAGGTTACTTGTGTTTTTGTGGTTGAGTTTTAGGAATTTTTTAAATATATTCTGGGTATTAGACCCTTATCAGAAATGTGATATGTAAATATTTTTCCCATTGTGCAAATTGTCTTTTCATTTTCTTGGTACTGTCCTTTGAAACACGAAAGTTTTAGATTTTGATGAAGTTCATTTCATCCATTTTTTTTCCTTTGGTCACTTATGTTATTGACGTCCTTAGAAAGCATGGTCTAATCCAAGATTACAGAACTTTAGAGCTTTGTTTTCTTCTTCTAAGACTTTTATGGTTTTAACTCTTATATTTAGGTCTTTCATCCACGTAGAGTTAGTTTTTGTTTATCGTGTGAGGAATGAAGGGTCCAACTTCATTCCTTTGCAGTGTGGATTTTGATGGCAAGGCAAGAAAGCAGTTCATCTGTCTGTGGCCAGCTCTGAGCCGGAGAACCCAGGGGCTGGGGCAGCCCAGCCGCCTGTGTTGCAGTGAGTGGGTGGGTACACCTCGGCACTGGGCCTGTTGCTGTGCTGTTTCCCTCCAGAATAGCTGTGGCTCAGTACTCCTGGAACTCTCAGTGACAAACCTCATCCCAACACCCCCCAAGCAGAGGTTTTCAAATTCAGTGAAATGGAATCTCACAGAGAATTTTAGCACACCATTTTGAGGCAGGATGTCAACCAGTGGACTTAGGAGGCAAGCCGCTTCCTGACTGTTTCTTCTGAGTCAGTCATTTGACCTCTCTGTGTCTCAGTCCTTCCTTTGTAAGCTTGGGGGTGATGTCCCCCAAGCTTGAGAATTGGTGGAGACCGTGCAGTGAAGGTAAAGAGCCTGGAAGAGCAGTGGGCCCATGGGGGCTCACCAAATGCCATCCATTGCTGGCTGCCCTGGTAAGGAAAGGCATCCAATTTTTGTCAAAGGTGGCATTTCTGTCATTTTCTTATTTTAAAGCCAGTTGTCTAGGACGAAGGTGCTTTATGAAATTTGAAATCAGGAGCTCTGATAGGACTGTTACCACCTTAACATCAGCCTTAGTATCCGCATCCATTCTTTGTCTCAGTGGCAAGGTACTGAGGCTGTGAGTGGTAGCAGATTTCTCTGCAGCATCCTTATGGTCTTGGAGCTCTCCCCAGTAAATATTTAGCCTTGAATGTCTCAGTGGGGGAATTTTTACTTAAAGCCGAATTGCACATAACATACCTGTCTCCTGCTAGAATGCCTCATCACAGTCATGAAATAAGAGCTATATAGGGCCCGCCAACCCTTAGCATGTGTGTGAGTGAACCACGTAGTGACATGTGATGGCGTCCCTTGTTTGTGCCCTGCTAACAAGTACTCTGTGCTCTGCCCAAGCAGAAGCGTCGGACTGGTCTGGGGTTATGTCTTGAGCACAGGCACATGTGCTGTGGGGTGCACTGGGTCGCAGGGTGCCACGTGCACAGACGTAGCTTTTGATCTACAGCCTGACTAGTTTGTGGCGCGTTTGTGTGCAGCTCACACTGCTGCCTGAGGGCGTACACCAACACGTGGTCCTGGTAGGCGGCTGATTGACTGGTCTAGCACTCATTTAGGGATGGTTGTTAATGGTTTTTAAACATACCTAATTTTACTGAAAAATGTTTTGAGGTATAAAGAATGTCTTTTTTTTAAAACTGCATTTTGGGGGGGCGCCTGGGTGGCGCAGTCGGTTAAGCGTCCGACTTCAACCAGGTCACGATCTCACGGTCCGTGAGTTCGAGCCCCGCGTCGGGCTCTGGGCTGATGGCTCAGAGCCTGGAGCCTGTTTCCGATTCTGTGTCTCCCTCTCTCTCTGCCCCTCGCCCGTTCATGCTCTGTCTCTCTCTGTCCCAAAAATAAATAAACGTTGAAAACTGCATTTTGGGGTGCCTGAGTGGCTTAGTCAAGTGTCGCGGCTCTTGATCTCGGCTCAGGTCATAATCTCCCATTTTGTGAGTTCAAGCCCTGTGTCAGACCTTACACTGACAGCACAGTCTGCTTTGGATTCTGTCTCTCCCTCTCCCCCACTCACACTCTCTTTCTATCTCTCTCTCTCAAAATAAAGAACTGTAAAAAAAAAAAAAAAAAGCATCTCAATTCAGACATTTGTGGCACCCCAAAGCACTTTAGGTCCCCTCCACCCAGATTGGGTGAGGTGTGTGGGAGTCACCTTTCCCTTCAGGTGACCTAACAGAATCGGCAGTGGCTTAGATGGGGGGGGGGGGGGGGGCACTGAACCCCATCCCCACCCTCCCACACCAGGAGAAGGCCTGATTCTGCTCACCTTTGCTCTGCACACAAGGCTACAGCTTAACCAGAATACTCTTAGGAGGCCAGCAAAATGCTTCTGTTAGGAGACTTGAACTCTCAATTTAGGGGCCAAGATGTTCCTTTTTTCCTGTCCCATGAAGTCTCCCCAGATGAAGATGAGCCTGGGAGACAAAGTGTTGCAGCAGTGTGCACTTCCTGTGCCCCAAAGAGTGGGAAAGAAATTGTCACATAGTTTGCTGCTTAGATTGCCCCGAAGTAAAACCCCTGCTCTCTGCTTAGCATGAGCCCTTGGCCCTCACTCTCTCTCTCAGCTTTCTGTGTTTTCTGGAAATGCCAGCCTTGTCCTATTGGCAGGGTTGGCATTGAAGCCAGCTGCCCAAAGAAATGCAACATTATTAGGTCAGATGGAGGGCAGGGAGCCCTTTCTTGCAGGAGACCTTTGGGATCCCCAGGGTCACTACTAGCACAGGTCAGAGAGTTGCTGCTCAGGAACCTGCCTCTTTCAGGACTTACCAGGTGATGCTCAGGCAGCAGACTTAACTTAGAGATGGGCTGTGGCTCTCAAAACTATTGGCAGAGAAACGAGCCTTTGGACCATTCCAAGCTCTTTCTAATCTTCAGTTCTTCACAGCAGTCAAGGAAATTATAACGGAGTTTAAGTTGTTGCAAGAGACTGAAGTTGAACTTCACCATGAATGGAAAGCCTCTCTCCTCCCTAGCTGGAGCCCTGTCCTGCTCAGAGCCTGTGTTGTCCTGGTGGCCCCTTTTCATCTGACCTTTCGTCTGCTGGGGCCACATTTGCTCATTTTTCTCCCTTGGGCTTTTTGTCCATTTGTGATGCCAAAGGGGCTTATTCTCATAGAATGTGTAAACTGAATTTTAAGCAGCTTAAAGAAATAAACACATTTTAAAAAGCCAGTATAAGGTACTGAAAGAAAAATTAGAGGAATATTTATATAATCCTGGGGTTGGGGAAGAGCCCTGAAGTCACGAAGAAAAAGAAGCACAGATTAAACAACTTTTATAAAATGGAAAAATCTCTGTGTCAGGAAAACTGCCACAAACAAAGGTAAAAGGCATGCACAACAGGAAGAAGATACAGCATATAAACAACTTTAACATGTCCATCATGTATGAAAGGTAAGGGCACAGACAAACTACAGAGAAAAACAAGAAAAGGACATTCTGTCTCCAATCTGGTGCCTATTGAGTCCCATAAATATGTGAGTCGCATGTCCCGGTGGCAGAGCTGTTCCCATGAGTTACGAAGGCAACTGTGTGGCCTCCATCTGGGCCTGTTTACCAGAAGGCTGCCATCTGTCAATTTGTTAAAATTCTTACCTGCAGGATTTGCAGCTGGGGGGCCCTACTGTCCCCACAATTATACACAAAAGCACTGAGGCAGTTGGTGACGTACAGAGAGAGCCTTCAAGGCCAAATGACTGTGCTGCTTTTTGGCCAATTTCTATAAAATTGGAGAATACGGCACCTCTCCACCTCAATTTTCTCATCTGTGAAACAGAGTTCATAATGCCATCTTCCTCACATGGGGCATTGGGGAACCTGAGTGTGCCAGTATGCAGTAACTGCTCAGGGGGTTCAGACCCCAGCATACCAGCTGTTATATGACTGTGGGTTTAGCCTGTCAGGCCTCATTAAAGAAGTCCTTTCCTGCCTCTTCTGTATGAATTTGGGGCCAAGTGGACTGGTGCAGGGCTTGCTGGATAAGCACAGAAAGAGAGCAAGTGCTCACTTGGAATGTGAAAGAAAGTAGAAACGGTCCCTTGTAGAAGAAATAGGACTTTCTCTCTGTCACACCGTCTCCTAGGATCTTCTGGGGCCAGTTTTGGGAGCTGCTGGCTTCCCAGCTGGGTCTCTGCATAACCAGGCTTTGCTGGCCTCCTGGGCCTTGTGTGTGAGCCAGGGCCTGTGTGCTGAGAGTCACCACAATAGTCTGCTTTCCATTCTGCCTTTGAGGTGACATTCCAAATATCCACAGAACTGGAAATATTCACTTTCCTTTCCTGGGCACTTTGACTTCTAGTTTACTTTCTCTTTTGTTGTATATCATAATCTTTTTTTGTTACATTAACTTTCTAGAGAGCTGGCGTTGCAGCAACAGAGGTGGGTAGATAGCAGGGGATGTGTGCGTCCCAGTGACTGGGGCAGGGGGACTTCCTAACTGTGAGTTCTGTTTTCTCTGCAGGAGATAAATGGCATCACCGCAGCACTGGCTGAAGAGCTCTTTGAAAAAGGTATGTGGCCAGGAGTCCCTGAAATACTGTGTAACTCACCCAGCCCTGTTAGGCAGCTGGGGACCCAGGGTGGCGCAGAACTCCGCCTACATCTGTTGTGCTGGGCTGATGAGTCCCAGCCAGGGCCCACCTCCCTGGGGTTTTGCCCAAATCCCTGGATCTGGTCCACAGCTGAGCCTGCCTGTCTACTTGCCCTGTGGGCAGCCAGGTCCAAGAAGCTATGGACCTTACCTTAGTACTCTTTTGAGTCTCTGTGTTGGGGGCTAACCCCAGGCTCAGGATCTAGTCCGAAGCCCTGAGGTGGAGTTCTGGAAGGTAGGTGGCAATGCTGCCCTCTTACACCTGGTTTGTCCTTACCTGAAAGAGGTTAGACGTCAAACAGAAGCCAACCCGGGGTCGTGGCCCTGCCAGAGAGCATAGTAACAGTAGCTGACGTGTAATGAGTGTTTCCCATAGTTTAGCCCTGTGTTGGGCATCTCACTGCCTTCCTTCCGGGATGTGCAGATGAGGACACTGAGAATGAGAAGCCTGGGAACCTGCTTCAGGGTACATGGCTGGGAGGAGCAGAGCAAGGACCAAGTGCCAGTCTGTCTGGTTGAGAACCCTGCCTCCTCACAGGTGCTGCACTGGGCTAGCACCTTAGGCCTCCCCTGATCACAGAGTGTTTGCACAGTAGAGGTTGTAGTGTGAGTCTGCTGCCCGAATGCCGCCTCGCATCAGCTTTATCCCAGCTCAGTGCCTCAGATTTTGACTCGGCCTCGCCTCCTGGAGGCTCCCCAGCCACACATTCTCATGTCCCTTCCTTTGTAATCACGTGTCCTGGGTCTGCCCTGTGCCCACGTGAGCTCAGGACCATAGCTTTGTCCTGAGGGTGCTTGCCAAGTGCTTGTTAACTGTTGGCCAGGTGGGCAGGTGCCCTGGCTGCACAGTGGGGCTGGTGCTGGATGCTCACCCTGTGGGGCGTGGCTGTTGCAGGAGAACAGCTCCTGGGGGCCGGAGAGGTCTTTGCCATCGGGCCCCTACAGCTCTATGCGGTCACCGAGCAGCTACAGCAGGGAAAGCCCACGTGTGCCAGTGGGGACGCCAAGACTGACCTGGGGCACATCCTGGACTTCACCTGTCGCCTTAAGTACCTTAAGGTAAAGCTGTGGCAGCTTGGTAATGGAGAGCCACTCCGTTGTGGGCACGTAGCCTGTGTGAGGCATAACAGCTCATTGGCTGGCAGCATGTGTGAAGGTGGCTGAATGGGCCCTGGGAGAAGGAAGGCCATCTTGGGTGTTCTTGACACTGTGCTTCTGGCTGTGAGCACCAGGGGGCGTTGTGACCCAGTGCCCCCTCGCTCAGAACCTCGGCTTTAGCCTGCTTTGTTGACCATGCATGTGGTGAGTGGAGGTGCGTGCCTGCTGTGAGTCACGTTCGGCAGCTGCTGCAGCACTGCCTCGTGAATGTGGCTGGGGAGCAGTTGCAGCAGCATCCCTAATTCAAGCCCTTTCTCTGGCCACAGGTTTCTGGCACAGAAGGACCTTTTGGGACTAGCAACATTCAAGAGCAGCTCCTGCCTTTTGATCTGTCAATATTCAAGTCTCTTCATCAGGTGGAGGTAAGGCCCAGGAGCCCTGGAGTTTAAGCAGGGCTGAGCCCATGTGGGTGTGGTCTTGCATCTGATCATCTATAGCTGGAGAGTGTCTGGATTTACCCATAAGGCACTGTTTTCGCATTTGTCAGTATGTGGCAGACTCTGTCTGGGGGGAAGTCTGGCCTACCTGAAGGTAGAGAGAGAGGGGCCTCCACTGCCCTCGGCTGGTCTGCGTGTCTCCACTCCGGGCACAGGCAGCATTTGGACAGGACAGAGTACCAGTGCTTTGGCTCCCTCCTTCCATTGCTGGAGCTCAAGTGCTGGGGGTGCACCCTGAGGGTCTGGCAGAGGGCCTCTGCCTCCCAAGTCTGTGCCTCCCAGGGCAGGTTGGCAGAGGGCTTGGAGGGCTCTCTGCTCTCTGGTGTGCCCACGCCTGATGCTTTGTATCACTCCCTACTAAATCCTGGGCTCACGATGCCATTTTGTTAACATTTTTTTAATGCAAGGGGACCCAGTAACAAATTTAAAAAATGCTTCAAAGCATCTGCTTCTCGAGCATGGGTTTTGCGTTCAGCCCTGTGCCCTTTTGTACACTTCTTGATGGAAGCTTCCCAACAGGCCTGTGAAATGGGTACTTTTATTCCCATTTTACAGTTGAGGAAACAGGGTTAGGGAAGTAAGGAGGTTTGTCCAGGACCACGAAGTTAATGAAGCTGGGATCTGAATCCAGCCAAGTCTAACTCCAGAGCCTCTGCTACCCGTTGGACTATGCTGCCTGCACATTCCGGGCTAGTCTCAGAGAACTGGAGGCCCACATCCCTTGATGGGAACCTGTGGTGCATGCCTCGACCAGTGCTGGCTGAGGAAGGGCTGGGAAGTGAGAGGAGGGCCCACCCTAGCCTTAGCCCGCACAGGCTGAGGCCCCAGAGTCGGAGTCTCTGTATGGGTAGTACTCACGCACGTGCTCTGGCCTCTGGCCCACCCTCCCTTGCTGCAGGACCACCGAGGTCAGTGAAGTAGGGCTGGGTGAGCAAGACGGCCCATCACCAAAGAGCAGAAGCAGAAGGGGCAGAGAGAAGCCTCTTGCTCGCAAGCCCTGCTTTCCAGAGCCTGCACTTCCCATCCACCTGCCAAGCCCCAGCCAGCCCTTACAGAGAAAACGGAACATCGAGCTCGTGGTTTACTGTGCACATCGCTAGATTCTTCGGAGAATGTTTAGTTAGCACTAAAAATTGGGAAAAAGAGAGACTTAGGGTAGAGTTGCCTCCTGCCTCTTAGGATTTGGGTTTATTGATTGTTGTGCTTCTGTTGTGTGTGGGTGGTAGACACCCTTTTCCAAGACTTCTGATGGAGCAATGATGCCATTTCTGAGACGTAGTTGTTCTCTGTTCCAGATAAGTCACTGTGGTGCCAGGCACATACGGGGGCTAGTTGCATCGAAGCCCACCTTAGCCACAATGAGCGTCCGCTACTCCGCCACCTCTATGAAGGTAAGCTCCACCCATTTCCTGCCTGGGGTGCTGGCTGAGAGACAAGGTCCTCCACAACGGTCCCCTCTGCACTGAGGATGGGTGTGAGCATCACTGCTGCCTGTCAGAGACAACAGATGCTGGACCGTCCCCTGGGCAGCGGCACACTCGTGCGGGTCCTTGTGGTGCTTGACAGTTCCTGGGATGCTTTAGTCTGTGTCTTCATAAAAAATCAACGCTGTTAGGGGTGCCAGGGTGGCTCAGTCAGTTAAGCATCTGACTTCGGCTCAGGTCATGATCTTGCGGTCCGTGGGTTGGGGCCCTGCGTCGGGCTCTGTGCTGATACCTCAGAGCCTGGATCCTGCTTGGGATTCTGTGCCTCCCTCTCTCTCTGCCCCTCCCCCACTCGAACACTTGTGATCTCTCTCTCTCTCTCAAAATAAATAAACATTAAAAAAAAAGATCAATGCTGTGAAACAAGGCAGTTGAAGGAACTAGGTCTCCCCTACCCCCAAAAAGTCACTGGTTTTGGATGTGAACACATTGCTAGGCAGTGGCAAGTGGCAGAACGTTTATTAGATTGATAAAAATGTTTCTCCAAGGTTAAAAAGCCCTGGCTTAGCACTTGTTCGTATCTTGTTCTGAGTGGACTTTAAGTAGATAGGTTGTGGAAATGCTGGTCCCTGTCATTTGTGTGTGAGCAATAGAAATGCTCAAATTGAGAATGTCAGGGTTTTTTTTTCTATTTACCATTTTATGGATTGCGTCTTAGTAGTGTTAAAGTCCATCTCAGGGTATAGAACAAACATAGTGGCTACTTCTGTGACTTACAGTGTATGATCCAGATTTGGGTTTGAAGACTCGAGGCCGCTGGCTGAAATAGGAGGCTTATGTAATGAGCAAGGGTGTGGGGCAACTCGGCCTCTGTCCAAGGCACTCCCTGCTGCCTGGCTCAAAGGGCCCAAATTGGTTCATTGAGGGAGGAGAGGTCTTCTGGGAAAACAAGGCAGACCTGCCTTCCTGCCCTTTGATGGTGCCCCTGCGTCCATGCTGCTACCCTGCAAAGTAATGGCTAAAAGGGCCTACTATCCTCAGTGGGGACCATAGTGCCAGTCTGGAAAGCACAGTTGCCTGGAAACACCATGAATTCTGAGCTTCAGCTCCTGAGATTTAAGCCAGAAAAGACATCACCACGAAGCATAAGGCTCTTCTGGGTTTGAAAAGCATTTGCTAACGAAGCAGGGTCAGAGCATATCCCAAGTGGCTGTTATGTTGCTAAGCTTTTCAGTTATTTCGCAATCATTTAAAGCTGTATGAACTGAAGCCCGTTTTAATGCAAGTTCACTTCCACATACTAAATATGCTGAAGCCCTTCCTGAAATTTTGCAATGATTGTGTTGCGTGAGGGCCAAGTGTGGTGCTCAACAGATGTTCTTACATAGGAAGTCCTTGTTCCCGAAGCCTCGGAATTTGATGAGTGGGAGCCAGAAGGCACGGCCCTGGAAGGCCCTGTGACTGCTGTCATCCCCACATGGCAAGCACTGACTACTCTAGACCTGAGCCACAACAGCATCTCCAACATCGACGAGTCTGTGGTATGCTCTCAGTAGCAGGCACCAGGGGCTTCTCTGGCCTGATCAAATCCTGAGGTTGAGTATTTGACTTGGCCTCTTCTAGAAGGACCATGGAAAACCTGTATCCAGTGCTCTGTGCATTGCTTGCAGTTTTTAAAGTTAATTTCAAAGTGGGGTTAATTAAAATAGGTGAGGTAGTGGATAGAGCCAAATGAATCCTACTGATTATATGCACATTTGATATAGAAACACAGTACGTGAAGGAATTTATGCCCAGGGGGTAGAGTGGAAAAATCCATGTGCCTGTATAAGAGTGACATCCAGATGATATTTGGGCATTAGGAGAGTAATTCCTGTATTTGTGCCTTTTGGTGGGGTTGGGCAGGGTTGTAGAAGAGGGATGGGCTTCCTTCCCTGTCTGGGACCTTGCATTTGTCATTTTTACAAGCCAAGTGTCCTATAAAAACAGTGGGTCATATTCAACACTGGAGGCCCGGTGTACTCCTGGGATGTGCTGCTGGGTGGGCACTGGAAGGTCACATCAGCAGCCCTGCAGAAGTGTCCAGCTGAGGGATCCGTGGTCAAGAGGAAGCATCCCACCAGGCGCAAGGGCCACCTAGGATCCCTCCTCCCAGAGTAACCTCAAGTATTTCTTTTGTTTCACAAGAAACTGATTCCAAAGATTGAGTTCCTGGACCTGAGTCACAATGGAGTGCTGGTCGTGGACAACCTGCAGGTAATTCATGTCTTTTAAGGACCACCACCTGTGGGCTTCTCAAGGTCCCATTCTCCTGAGAGTTCAGGAGGCTGATGCAGCCTTGGGAGTTTGGCCATATCCTGGGGTTTTCTCTCATAGGCACCCCAAAGATGTCTGGGTGCACTAGAGGTTTACAGAGCCAGGGGCTGGTAGTGTTTCTTTAGGGTCTCAGTGATGCACTGGGCGATTGTTGCTCTAGTTTCAAAGAATGGGAGAAGGTATGGAAATATAACTCAAGCATGGTGAAGATGATATGCCTCCATCACAGCGATGGACAGTGCCTGCCCTGTGGGCCGTGATGCCTCTTTGGGGGTGCCACTGGGCCATGGTGCGTGCATGGGGGCAGGGGGATTCCCTTGCCAATAACTGTCCTAGGGAAGTGGGCGTTTGAAGGTGGAAGGCCTGCTGCACCTTTAGTGGCAGCCTGCTTTCTTGGGAGCCTCGACTTGAACCAGTGTACCCTGTTTTCTATGCTGCTGCAGCACCTGTACAACCTCGTGCACCTGGACCTATCCTACAACAAGCTCTCCTCCTTGGAAGGGGTTCACACCAAACTGGGGAACATCAAGACCCTGAACCTGGCGGGCAATCTCCTGGAGAGTCTGAGTGGCCTGCATAAGCTCTATTCCCTGGTCAACCTGGATCTCCGTGACAACAGGATCGAGCAGGTGAGCCACAGCCCAGAAGGATCTCAGGGTTCTGGGATGGCTAGGCCTTGGTATTTGTCACTTTAAAGAAGAGTGGAGGCTGGGCACACCTGGGTGGCTCAGTCGGTTAAGCAACCGACATCGCCTCAGGTCACGATCTCGTGGTTCATGGATTCGAGCCCTGCATTGGGCTCTGTGCTGACAGCTCAAAGCCTGGAGCCTGCTTCAGATTCTGTGACTCCCTCTCTCTGCCCCTTCCCTGCTCGTTCTCTCTCTCTCTTTTGCAAAAATAAATAAATATTTAACAAATAAATGAAGAAAGAAGAGCGGGAAGCTGCCTTTCACTGCCAAGAGGCCATCAGACGTGTTGCCCTGTTGGTGAAGCATTCAAAACAGGGATGATGGCAGGGAACTCGTATCTTACAGATGGAGGAGGTCAAGAGCATTGGCAGCCTCCCGTGTCTGGAGCACGTGGCTCTATTGAACAACCCTCTGAGCATCATCCCTGACTACCGGACCAAGGTGCTAGCTCAGTTTGGAGAGAGGGCCTCCGAGGTAAGCTGCTGGGGTAGGTCGGCTCTGTCAGAGAGACAGTCTGGATGGAGTCTGGCTTTTCACAGGCAGCACTGGAGGTGATGTCCACCGTTTTCTGCCTGCTTGCTTCGGAATGACATCTGGCCCTTAAGGGTCTTTTAGTTCTGGGAATTCTGCTGCCTCCTCAGGAAGAGGCTTTCTTCTTCTATGGGGACGTCAACTGCCGTGGTTCCCACTAGCTTCCCTCATGTCCTCTCTGTCAGAGCTTCAGGCCAGGAAGACTCCCTGTGAACCAACAAGCACAGAGTGAGGGTGGAAGGACTGTCTTCAACTTGTGAAAAAGTCAGACTGTTTTTTGTGGGCTACAAACATAAAGGGTTTGCCCGCCTTTGCCAGTATAGTCTAGCACAGTGTCTGCTGCCTGCTGAGTGTAATCTGGCCACCTGCCACCATGCCAACTGGACAGATCCTTAGCCAGATTCACCCGTCTTTCTGGCCTCAAGCAGGCCCCGCCCCCTTCTCCCCAAATCCCGGGCCAGAAGATACCTGGGTGTCTTCATCCTTCCCCCACCACCCTCCTCATCTCTTTCCAGCCCCGGTGCCCCTTTCTTCGCACCGTCACCAAGACCACGTTCACAGGATGTCCTCCTCCTACCCTCCCAGGCTGCATGGTGTGGTGTCAGCTCCTCCCGCAGGTCCTTGGGACCATCCTTCATTCGAGCACACTGCCACCCCTCACTGTTTGCCAGCCACAGTGTCCTCCTCTATTGGCGGATGGGGGTCCTTGCTCTTCTGCCTGTTCCCCCGCCCAGCAGCCCTCCCCTTGCTCTTCACTGATCTGAGTTTTGCCATAACTGGGGGCTTGGTTCAGGTCGCTGCCCCCACGCCCAACCACCCAAGAGGTCTTCACAGTGGATCCTGTACCCTCCCCTTCTCAGAGAGGGACTCCAAAAAATGGACCAGGTGGTGTGGGAGCTCCCAGGTCATTTCCATGGGTGGCGAAGGGCTCACCTGCCAGGGGGCAGAGCCTCCCTTGGCCTCCTGTGTCCTGTTGGGACCTGGCCCACACCTCAGCAGGGCCCCTGCCACTCTGCCCCCCTCAGCCCCTATGCTGACTCCATTCTCTGACCTCTGTAGGTCTGTCTGGACAACACGGCAACCACAGAGAAGGAGCTGGACACCGTGGAAGTGCTAAAAGCAATTCAGAAAGCCAAGGAGGTCAAGTCAAAGTTGAACAACCCAGAGAAGAAGGTGGGTCTTTATGTGGGAGGTGACAGGAGTGATGGTGAAGAGCCAGCTGAGGAAGGAGCTGGCTCACTGTGGAACCAGGCTGTAGAGTGCTCAGGTCCACTGCATCTCAGCTGTGCCTCTCCGTGTCCTAGCTGCTTGACCTTGGGCAAGCCACACCCCCTCTCCTCACCTGTGCAAGGAGGGTGGTGGCAGCACCTGCCACATCGGGTTGCTGCAGACTAGGCCAGACCGCCTGCACCATCACCACGCTTGTGAGAGCTGGGAGTTCCTCTCTCCTCCCCACTGACTATGCCGGGTTCTGTGCTTTCTGATCTTTCTCTCCTCTCCCGGGCTGACTTGAGCACTCCTCCTCAGATCGGTGAGGATTCCCGGCTCTCAGCTGCCTCCTGTGTCCGGCCCAGTGGCTCCCCTCCCAGCGTGGCTCCCACCTCTGCCTCCCTGCCCCAGCCCATCCTCTCCAATCAAGGTAATTGTGTATGTGTCTTTCCACCTGGCAGAGTCACACAGGTCCTGCTTGGGCCTCCTGGCTGGGGTTGGGGCTGATGCCGGCACCTGCTCCCTGCAGGGTTCAGACACAGGGAGGGCATGGTGCTATCTACAGGCTAGCGCCTCTTGGGGTGGCACAGAGGTGGGGGGGGTGCCAGCCTGAGTTCAGTTGTTTGCTTAGCTAGTACCCCCCGGTTGGTCTGAACGCCCACATCGCAGTTCCTGTAGAATCCCATGGGTTTCTGATGGGGCCGGGGGGCTGCCCTTTGATCAGGCTCGGGGCTGCTGCTCATAAGGACCCTAATCCCTGATAGGCATTGCGGGCAGATTGGTTCCTTATTAACGGGAAGCCGGGCCCAGTGACTTTCTGGAATCGGGCACCCCGGCCCCTGTGTAGGGAACTTTCTTTTATTGTTTCCTCACCTCTGTGGTTCTCACGGTGTGATTCAGCCCCCAAACACTGCGTGTGTGGGGCCAACATGGGCTGTCCGTGGACCCATGGAAGACCAGTTCCCTTCACCCGCCCACTGTCTTAGCGTTTTCAAAGGGCTTTCACCTCTGAACCCAGGCATCCTCGGAGATGAGTGAGTGAAGCAGGTCCCATGGGAGTGTCTGCTGGCCCGGCCCCCACGGAAGAGGGGAGGGTGTGCCGTCCCGAGTGGAGCCAAGGCTCGGGACACGCAGGAAAGAACGCCGCCCGCCCGGGCACCTGGAGACGCAGAACTTGGTGTGAGGTCTTGGGAAAACAGTTTGACCCTATGTTTCAAGAGCCAGAAAAACGTTCCCACCCCTTGACCTGGTAACCCCGCTGGTGGGGATTTTATCTTAGCGGGTTAAGTTAATTGGGAAGGGGGAGGCGAAATGCTCACTGCAGCGTTATTTACGCCAGCAAAACATGGGATGTGACAAGTGTCAGAGGATGCAAGGGAGATTGAGCTGTGGTACAAAATGCTCTGCCACCATGACATCAGAGAGAGGGGACCTGGGTCGGAAGAAAGGGGAAGTGCTCGAGTTAAATCGGAAAGCCCATGGCAGGGCAGCACACCAAGGTCATGACCGTGAGATTAGGGGAGAGAGTTCAGGAGAATGGAGTGGTGGTGTTAGGGGCCAGAGTGATTGTCAGTCTGCTTTTGTAACACCCTTGACTGAGAAATTTTGATTTTATTTTTTTACCTGAAAGGGAAGGGGGGTTTGTATCCCAGTGAAGAAGCTTTCCTGCCTCCTTCCCTGCTACTGGGCCAGGGCCCTCTTGGGGACTGCTGCCTCAAGCTGCCGTGTCACAGCACCGGCTGGTCTGCTGGCCTGCAGAGGAGCCGAGCCGTGTGACTAGGCTTTTTGGGGGCAGGGAGACGCAACTGGTCCTTGAGGCTGGGAACCAGCCGGTTCTCAGTCAGTATGTTAAATCGACGAACGAGTGAGTGTGTGAATGAACAAGTGAGCAGAGAACCAGATAGTAAAGTGCAGACTGTGGGCAGGGGGATGTGAGGTGTCTGCCCCCAGAGCCGCAGCTGCAGGCAACCCTTCCCCCACTGCCCCACCCTGGGGACATGCCACAGGGTGGCTCGCTGTAGTCTGCTCCCCCTTTCCCAGCTACCGGACATTTAGATGTTGTCTCCAGATTTGCACCTCTTATAAATAAAACTGCAGTGGATGTCTTTGTGTGCACATCTCTTTCCTTTTTGTGAGAAACCACAGAATCCGGGCCCCATCTAGGCAATCTGATGCCGCTCGTCTCATCCTCTGAGTGACCCTTCCTGACCACTTGTTTGTACAGTCCATGGTCCAGGAAGGAAGCAGAAAGACTGTCCCTGTCCACATTTCCTCAGTTCCAAACAGGGTGTGGGTGGGTAGTGGCAAGAAAACGTTTTTTCTCACTAAGGTGGAGAAATGTTTGTGTTCAGCTATGCGCTGCCCGTCTAGGGTCTTGCCTGGACGGGTCGGGGTTTTCCCCTAAGGGAGCAGTTATGCTCCGAGCCTGCTGCCACCTGTAGAGGTGAATATACTTGTGAATAAACTGGGTGCTCTCCAGTTAACACCAGGCCTCTGGTTATCTCAGGAGCTGTTAGCCAGCTTGTTGGAGCCATGGAGGATTGGGACCAGTAGGGGCTGACGTGTGAAATGCCAGAGTTGATTCTTCAGCCAGGTCTGTAGAGAAGTGGTTAGGAGCAGGCACCTGGGAGGCAGTCGGCTCAGTTTGCATCCTGGCTTCCCTGGCCGTGTTCCTTCAAGCAACTTGCATCCTCTCTGAAGTTCTGTTTTCTCAACTGTAAAGTGGATACACCCTACTTCATCGATTCTAAGATGCACCCGTTTCCACCTTGTGACTTGTCTGAAATTGAGATGCGTCTTTCAATCAGTGGCGTCTCATAGTCGCTGTCAGCCAGCTGGTATTCGTGATGGAGTCGTGTGAAAGCCTTCCGTGGACACCTGCTAAGACCAAGATGGCGCCCCACCCACGCATCTTAGATTTGATGAACTGTGGTAAATAACGAGAGGTGCGCATGAGCTAATGCTGGGGGAGCGCCTAACACTGCTCCTGGCTCACCAGAAATGGTCAGTAAGGGCTTCCCTTCCCTGCATCCTTATCAGAGGTTTCCAGATGACCAGGACAATGCCCCTGAGGAACGTGGAGTCTCTTGGGGAGGTGAGCTTGTGTACCCAAGGGAGAACAGGGCAGAATGATGTGGGGGCACTTGTAGAAGGGAGAGCCATGTCTAGAGCAGAGGGCTTTGCAGTGGAGGTTAGTATGTGAGGTGAACCTCAGAGGATGGCAGAATCTGAGCGAGTGAGGGACGGGAGGGGTGGACTCCAGGAGAGAACAGTGTGCTTCATGCATGGCTGTGTGCTGCTGCCTTCCTGCCTGCATAGCGCCTGCTGCTTTGCTTTTGGGGGTGTCTGGATTTGGGCTGCTGGCCTGGCTAGCTCATGGGCAACGACCTGGGCTGCATGAGTTGTCCTGTCCCTGGGGGGCAGCTGAGCTGGACGAGGGTCCGTGACCTCTGGAGCTCAGTCATTTCATCGAACCATGGTGACTAGTGGCAAAGCCAGGCTGTGGAGGCAAGCCCTAAGCTCCTCCAAACCTCTGCAAAACTGGGGTCGGTGCTCAGTATTGTCCTCACCAGCTGCATTTAGGAAAATGTTTTAAAGAGTCTTTATCCTCCTCCAACGTAGAAGACGTTCGGAGTGAAGGAACAGGCCTGGACATGCTGTGTTCATAAAACAGCCTCAGCAGGGTTTAAGAGCACTGTGTGTTTCTGGGGTGCATGAGTCAGTTTGCTGTCCATGTGGAGGTAGCCTAAGGGAGGGTCAGTGGGGGGTGTCCTGTGGAAAACAGGCCATGGGTGCCAAGCACGGATTGTCCTTGCCAGCCACGGAAGAAAACAGCCTGGAAGAAGGCCTGGCCGAACGAGGGGATCTGAGCCCTTGTGTGTCTGTGAAGCTCAGCGGAGATGTCATGTTACTGGGGGGATGGGGCCAACTTCAGTCATTTCCCTAGAAAGAGGCTCTAGGAGTGAACACGTTTCAGGCTCTTGACGGACATACTGCCAAACTGCTCTCCCAGCGGGCAGGCCAGCTCATACCCCACTGCCCACCTCTGCCCAGTTAGGCCAAATCCAGGCCATGCAGTCAGTCAGACTCTTGCCAACGTGAGGCGAAACAGAGGTCGTGTTCCAACTTGCCCTTCTGTGGTTCCCTGTGAGAGGGTGCATCGCTTCCTGCGTTCTTTCTGGCGGCCATTCCTTTGTGGGATGTCTCTTCATCCTGTGGTCTCTTAACGGGGTTTCCAGCTTTCCCCTCCCATTTTTGATCTGGAAGAGCCTTTTATAGATTAAAGACACACACCTTTATCAAGTATTGCAAATACTTTTTTCTCATTTCATTTCACTTTGTTATATCTTAGGTTTCTTACAGAAGTTTGGTTGTTACATAGTCACACACGTATCAATTTTTTTCCTTTGGGTTTAGGTTTAGAAAGTCTGTCCCTGCCCTGAGGTTAGATAAACAGTCATTTGTTCTTTCTTAGAGTTTTTTTAAGATTTCCATTTTTAATGTTTTCTTCTGTGATCCATGTGGCTGGGGTAGGGGGTCTGAAAAGGCCCCAGTCAATGCCGATAGCCTGAGGGCCCAGCCCTGTGTGTTGAATGGCTACTTTCCTTGCCTGCCCTGCCCGCCTGCCCCTGGTCTCTCCAGGAATCATGTTCGTGCAAGAGGAGGCCCTGGCCAGCAGCCTCTCATCCACCGACAGTCTGACTCCTGAAGACCGGCCCATTGCCCGGGGATGCTCTGATTCCTTAGAGTCCATCCCTGCAGGACAGGTAACACCCTCCTCCTGCTGCCAGGGCTTGGTTATCTCTGTGGACCATCTCTTCTGCCTGGGGCTGTCCGGAAGTAGGATGTGCCTTGGCTGGAAGTAGGAGGTGGTCTGGCTGGAGTTGGGGCAGATGCTGTCTCTGCTTGGTCCACTGTGCTTTATGATGAACGGTTTATATTCCCTGTCTGTCGTCTGTCGTCTGTCTGTCCGTCTGTCTCTCAGGGCTAATAGGAACGGGCAGTTCTCTCCCACTAGGTCCTGGGGGACAAAGCCAGATGGTCCTCAGCCCCTGTGAGTGGACTCTCCTGCGAAAGGCAGTTCAGAAGGCCCTAAGTGGGGATTGTTTGGGTCCTACACTCATCAGGAAGAGCTTCCCTCTCCCCTGTTGCCTGGTGTCCTGGGCTATTCTGCCTGCTCCTGCCTGTTATCCTAGCAGTCTGGGACACACTGTGACTCCAGCACCTCCTCTGTGGCTATAGCTGAGGGTTCTGGAACTTCTCCCTGAGTCCTGGGAAGAGAGGAGGACGGCAAGTGTGATGTGATAGTCTCGTGTGTGGGGAGTGTGCTTGGTACCTGGGCCTCCATCCAACCCCAGCTGTATTCAGCAGTCCAGAGTCATGGCCCTGTGACCCTGGGCAGTCTGTGGGGTCCTCGCTCTGTCCCCACACTCCTTGGCACTCTTCCCTTCACTCTCCCCAGGGTCACACAATAGAAGGTCCTGGGCCCTCGGTCCTCCACACTGCCCAGAGACCATTGGGAGTGCCGTGCCAGGTGCTGCCTAGCCTCTTTTCATCGAGTCCTCTCCTGGCCAGTTGCCAGATTGGTAGACTGACCATGTGGAGCCTCTGGGGTGGCATGAGGAGCACTTAGATGCCAGACCTAGGGGCGCATGCTGAGTTGTGGTATGGGGGCGTGGGCTGGGGTCAGACACATGGGCAGGGATCTCAGCCCTGCTGTACACTGGTGGGGTAACTGGATGAGTCTCTGCCTTTCTGGGCCCCAGAATCCATCCCCGAGGGAAGCGGGATGGTGAGGGGCAGGGGGTGCCTGGCTCAGGGTCAGGCACCCAGTAAATGCCAGGGAATGGCTGTGGCAAGTAGGGGGCTCACTTCATGTCCTTCTCTGTCAGGCACCTTCTGATGATTTACGGGACGTGCCAGGAGCTGTTGGTGGTGTGAGGTAAGGAAGAGGTTGAGAAGGCATTCTAGGCCTTCTGCACGTGCCCAGCTGTGGGCTAGTGGGAACCAGTTGGATTTTGTTAAGGATCTGTTCACAGGAGTCCTTCAAAACTGTTTCTTCCTTTAAATAAGCACCAATGAGGTGGGCTGTGGTCTGTTTCCAAATGCTAATCCCTGAAGTTTGCTTGACACGTTATCCCATACTAGGGGTCAGCAGATTAAGGACGATCTGGTCCACAGCCTGTTTTATTTTTTACAGCCTGTGTGAGCTAAGAATGATTGTTCTATTCTTAAGCCACTGTTCAAAAAAGAATATGTGGGTGGGGTGGCCCCCAAAACCTGAAGTGTTTACTTTCTGACCTTTTATAGAAGTTTCCCAATGCGATTCTCTATATGCTTTTGCATAAGGGGAGCAGTGGCCAAGAGGAGCTAGAATTTAAATGTGGAAAGTCCGAAGACCCACCTAGCTTACTGCCTGACTCCCATCCCAGAGGCTCCTGGGTGCCCCTGAAGGGAACTGTTGTCAACCAGTGACTTCATGCCCTTTAGCTCTTGTCTTTGGGGCTCACGGCCAGCGTCTGAATGACTGAGAAGTCTTTGTGGTGCTTCTGTTGGGGGATCCTGCGTGGTGTGGGTAGGACAGTGTTGGTGCCTGTGGGCCGAGCCCTGGGAGTATGGGCTGTCACTGAACTGGCAGTCCCAGCCTTCCAGCATCTTGGCTCCTCACTGGGATGCTTATTGTGGGCTCAGGACAGGTTCAGCTGTTTAGAAGGCTTGGGAGACCCTTGAGGCCAGGGTGCAGCAGAAGGTTGTGTGTGTGGGTGGTAGGGATGGCCCAGCACAACATACTGTTTACCCAGCACAACATACTGTTTACCTGGCCTCTCCCCACACAGCCTGGAGCATGCGGAGCCGGAGGTCCAGGTGGTGCCTGGGTCCGGACAGATCATCTTCCTGCCCTTCACCTGTATTGGCTACACGGCCACCAACCAGGACTTCATCCAGCGCCTGAGCACACTCATCCGGCAGGCCATTGAGCGACAGCTGCCTGCCTGGATTGAGGCTGCCAACCAGCGGGAGGAGGGCCAGGGCGAGCAGGGCGAGGATGAGGACGATGAGGAGGATGTTGCTGAGAACCGCTACTTTGAAATGGGGCCCCCAGATGTGGAGGAAGAGGAAGAAGGTGGCCAGGGGGAGGAAGAGGAGGAGGAGGAGGAGGAGGAGGGCGAGGAGGAGCGCCTGGCTCTGGAGTGGGCCCTGGGTGCAGACGAGGACTTTCTGCTGGAGCACATCCGCATCCTCAAGGTGCTCTGGTGCTTCCTGATCCACGTGCAGGGCAGCATCCGCCAGTTCGCCGCCTGCCTTGTGCTCACCGATTTTGGCATCGCCGTCTTCGAGATCCCACACCAGGAGTCGCGGGGCAGCAGCCAGCATATCCTCTCGTCCCTGCGCTTCGTCTTCTGCTTCCCCCACGGTGATCTCACAGAGTTCGGCTTCCTCATGCCGGAGCTCTGCCTGGTGCTCAAGGTGCGGCACAGCGAGAACACGCTGTTCATCATCTCGGATGCCACCAACCTGCACGAGTTCCATGCTGACCTGCGCTCGTGCTTCGCCCCACAGCACATGGCCATGCTGTGCAGCCCCGTGCTCTATGGCAGCCACACCAGCCTGCAGGAGTTCCTCCGCCAGCTGCTCACCTTCTACAAGGTGGCGGGAGGCGGCCAGGAGCACAGCCAGGGCTGCTTCCCTGTCTACTTGGTCTACAGCGACAAGCGCATGGTACAGACGGCCGCCGGGGACTACTCGGGCAACATCGAGTGGGCCAGCTGCACGCTCTGCTCAGCTGTGCGGCGCTCCTGCTGCGCACCCTCCGAGGCCGTCAAATCGGCTGCCATCCCCTACTGGCTGCTGCTCACACCCCAGCACCTCAACGTCATCAAGGCCGACTTCAACCCCATGCCCAACCGCGGCACCCACAACTGTCGCAACCGCAACAGCTTCAAGCTCAGCCGCGTGCCACTATCCACGGTGCTGCTGGATCCCACACGCAGCTGCACCCAGCCGCGGGGTGCCTTCGCAGATGGCCATGTGCTTGAGCTGCTCGTGGGCTACCGCTTTGTCACTGCCATCTTTGTGCTGCCCCATGAGAAGTTCCACTTCCTGCGTATCTACAACCAGCTGCGGGCCTCACTGCAGGACCTAAAGACCGTGGTCATCGCCAAGAGCCCCGCGACCGGGGCCCCATCCCAGAGGCCCCTCGTGGATGGCCAGCCTGCCGAGGGCAGGGCCAGGTGAGACTGAGCACAGGCTCTTGGGGGAAAGTTGTGGGGGGGACCATTTCTGAGACCGTTCGCCCCAAATCACATCTCTGAGCATCTGCGTGAGTGGGCCCAGGGTGGGCCCGGCTCCTCTGCTCCTCTTTGACTTGTGACCAGCCTCAGAACTGCTCTTGGCTGCCTCTGACACCCAGTACCAAGCCTTACCCTGGTGGTAAGCCATATACCCCTCTCCGGGGAGAACTGGTCTGCTGAGGGGCTCTTTCTCTGTGTACCATTCTGTAAATTCCTTCCAGAGGAACTTGTTGGCTAAGAGTGGCAAAGTGCGAAGGTCTGAGTTTGTGACCTGGGTGGTCCCCTCGTTGAAAGCTCCTTTCCTTCTTGTGGCAGGGGAGACAGGGAAGTAGTGGCAGCTTTGTCCTGTTCTTCCTCACTTTGCTTCTGTCCCCAAGCCTGACTTCCCCCCCATCTCCCTCCCTGGGTTTCCCTCAGGGCCATCTGGGGCTGAGGCTAGAGGGAAGCCTGTGGGCAGCCGTAATCATATCCTCAGTTCACCCCAACCCAAGCCTCCAGAGGGACCTTGTGCCCTGGAGGGCACACCTGCCCCCCCGGCTTCATACAGGCTGGGGCTTCCCCAGCCTGGGCAAGAAAACCCTTCATCTGTTGGTCCTCCTATTCTCTGAGATACAGCCTACCCTCATTTTCTCTTCCATCTCTATGAGCAGTGGAGACCCTGTTCTCACCCCAGCAGCCCATACAGCCTGCTTCCAGTCCCAGTCCCCCAACCGGTGTTCCCAAAGGGCTTCCAGCCTCTCTCTGGATGAATCAGGTACCCTTCTTGGGCCCAGCTCAAGTCCTGTGGCCTCCAGAGAGACACTCAATGTCTCCACACACTTCAGGGTCTTCCCCTCCCTGCCCCTGTGCTGCGGCTTCTAGTGGTGACACCTTGTCTCCATTTCCCTGCTGTCCCCAAGCCTGGCTGAAACCTGCCCATAGTAGGGACCGCGTGCAGAAAACAGGTGCCCTGCTTTTCCCCAGCAGATGTATCTCTGTCGCAGGACAACAAGGAGACAGCCCAGGGATTTCTGCAAGATCAGGGCCCCAGGGATTTCTCTCAACAGATGGACTGTCCCAACAGAGAGGATGATGTCCAAAAGACCCCGTCAGCCTGGGGCATGTAGGCCAGTTGCAGGGTCCTCCCAAACTCAGGGGTCCGTTCCTAACCTGAGCTTTAAGGGTTCTGAGCATTGTTTGGTCTTGTACTTAGAACAGACCAGCAAAAACCCAGTGTGGCCACGTGTATATGGCTAGATGGGATGAGAGCCTGGGCTACTTCAGGAGGACCCAGAGGCAAACTGAGGAACAGTTTGGTTTTGGTTGTTAACATCTGTTTGCACTCAGGTCCCAGGCCGTAGAATTCTACGGATTCTAGAGTGGCATTTCTGACACCTCTACCACCTTCTGAAAATGCATTTTTAGTCCTTGGGCCACGTATATCTGGCCATCCCAGCCCTAGGGTACCAGATGGTCTGTCTTTCCCCTGTCTACCCATCTCCCTTCTAAGAGAAAGGGCCTGGCACTTTCCCTTTGTTCTGTCTTCCTGTAGGGAACCCAGACATCTCCAGGTGACTTCAGATGTGGCACTTGGTGGACATGAGGTTTTGTGTGTGATGTGACCCTCCGCCTGGGGTCCCTATGTTAACACAGTGTTTCTTGGGGACTGGGGGATGCAGCAATGACCAGCGTTCCCAGGAGGTCCTGGTGGAGGCTCCAGCCCCGGACCCGGTGGAGGCGCCAGCTTTGGCCTTAGCCTCGGTGGAGGTCCCAGCTCCGTCCCCGGCAGAGGCCTCAGACCCTGCGAAGACCCCAGGTCCAGTGGAGGCCTCGCTTCCAGCTGCGGTCCCAGCAGAGGCCTTGGGCTCAGAGGAGTCCCCAGTGGAGACCCCAGCCCCGACCCCAGCTGCCCCGGCCCCAGCAGAGCCTCTGGTGCCAGCGGAGGCCCCTGCTCAGTACCCAAGTGAGCAGCTGATCCGGTCCACTTCCGAGGAGAATCAGATCCCGTCCCACCTGCCCGCCTGCCCATCGCTCCGTCACATCGCTAGCCTGCAGGGGAGCGCCATCATCGAGCTCTTTCACAGCAGCATTGCCGAGGTAGTGGCCCCAGAGCCGGGCTCGCTGACTGGTGCTCGTGTGGAGAAAGGTGGTACAGTTGGTCCTGGGAGCTGTGGCAGGGCTTGGCTTGGGGTCAGCTACAGGCTCTTGGACTTCTGTGCTGGCTTTCCTCCCTAGCTTTAGCTGGTCACAGCTTTGAGGACCTGGGGAGGGAGGTCCTGGGCTGCTCTCCCTGGTCAGTTGTTTTTCCTGTCACCACCTCACCCTGTGGCCACCCCTAGCCTTGGGCCCCAGGCACACCCCGCCCCACATCCATCTTCCACCCTTGAATTCTTCTCTGCTTCCAAGTTTATAAATGCATTGACAAGATGCGATGAGGGTCTTGCGGTTCCCCATCTGGGATTGTGGGCATGTCACCGGTATGTGCAGGTCACCAGAGCAGTGGGGCTGATGGGAGGTTGCCCTGCCCAGAACTGTTTTCAGGTACAGCCTAGAAGAGAGTTGTGTGCCCCGGCCCTGCTCTGCTGCAGGCCCAGACCCGGCCTTTCTGTATCCAGGTTGAAAACGAGGAGCTGAGGCACCTCATGTGGTGCTCAGTGGTGTTCTACCAGACCCCGGGGCTGGAGGTGACCGCCTGCGTGCTGCTCTCCACCAAGGCTGTGTACTTCGTGCTGCACGATGGCCTCCGCCGCTACTTCTCAGAGCCACTACAGGGTAGGCACCAGGGCCTGCTGGCACCCAGGAGCTCAGAGCAGTGCCTGAGGAGACAGGCTGGGCTCTGTCTCTGTAGCTAGCTGTGTGGCTTCAGGCAGCAGCGATTCAGCAGGGCTGGGCAGAGCGTCCCTTGTCTGAGGAAGGGGGTTGATAACCACGCTCTTTCCTGGAGCTGTCACAAGAGACCAGAGGCCAGGGCTTGAGTCCAGGCCCAGTGAGTACCCAGGAACTGGCAGTGACGAGGAGGGCTTGGGCAGCCTCTGTCCTGTGGGGCCTCGGTGGGAGCCTTAGCTAGTGGCCTATTACAGGGCTCCTCGTGACTCTGCTGAGCCAGGCAAGACGTTGCCCGTGAGGCGTCGTGTGCATAAGAGGTAGCAGTGGCTCCTTGCCAGGCCTCAGCAGACCGGGCTGGCCAGGGGCACCCCTTCCTGCTGGGCACAGCTGTACACCTGGGACCCTTGGGCTCCCCTGGCACAGCCAGCACCACGCTTGGTTCCTGTATTTCCATCATAGATTTCTGGCATCAGAAGAACACGGACTACAACAACAGTCCCTTCCACATCTCCCAGTGCTTTGTTTTAAAGCTTAGCGACTTGCAGGCAGTCAACGTTGGACTTTTCGACCAGTATTTCCGGCTGACGGGTGAGTGACTGCTATGCTTTTTCCTATTTTGGGTGAAGGCCAGCGTCACCAGTGGGCTTCCACCTTCCACATGTGGGTGCGTTATCGCAGGCTGGGTTATCTCTGCTCCCAAGTCCGTTCACCGGAGTGGGAGGAAGCGGCTTCAGGAACTGCTGAGCGTGCAGAACCCCCCAGGGCTCAAGCGCGAGGCGGGGACCAAGGCAACCAAGTGGCTGACGGGCAGGCAGAGTGGGCCCAGGGCTCACGGGCAGGATGTTTCTGACTCACACTTCCTGAAGAGAGAAAGCTAAGCTTTTTCCCTAATGCCTCTGCATCCCCTTCCAGAAAAATGTCACAGCCCTTCCGGCCTGAGAAATAGCTATCTCTCCAGGCCTCGTGATGCTTTCCCACGTGGGCCCTCATGGCTCTGTGGTCTCGGGGGGCAGGGACAGAGCCCAGTGGTGGCGGCTTGCAACCGTGACCGGCCCCTTCTCCTGCAGGCTCCTCTCCGGTGCAGGTGGTTACATGCTTGACACGGGACAGCTACCTGACACACTGCTTCCTCCAGCACCTCATGGCCGTGCTCTCCTCCCTAGAGCGCACACCCTCCCCTGAACCTGTCGATAAGGACTTCTACTCTGAGTTTGGGAACAAGACCACAGGTACCCCCGCTTGGCTCAGGCTGCAGACAGGCCACCTGGGCCGATGTCACCGACCTCCTCCCTGACCCCAAGGGCTGCAACAGACCCCAGAGCACCTGTCTGTGCCCAGAACCCCTTCTGCCTTCTCACTTTTTGTCTTTCCTGCTTAGCCAGCTAGGGTTTCACATGAGCTTTTTCACTGCAGAGCCTCTATCCCAGCAAACCCTCAGCCACTCGGCACATGCATCTCAAGCGTCTGCTCTGCTTTGAGCTGCTGGCCCGTGGGTGTCCTTCCCAAGCGTGGGAGCCTGGAGCACTCCCCCGCTTCTGACAGCCCCTTATGCCGCCATTCTGTGTAGCGTGGGTTTGCTGGTACTCCGGGCCCCACAGCAGGCAAGTTCCAGGCTCTAGCCCCGGTGGCCATCTCTCTCTGCAGGGAAGATGGAAAACTACGAGCTGATCCACTCGAGCCGCGTCAAATTCACCTACCCCAGTGAGGAGGAGATTGGGGACCTGACTTTCACTGTGGCCCAGAAGATGGCTGACCCAGAGAAGGCGCCAGCCCTCAGCATCCTGCTGTATGTGCAGGCGTTCCAGGTGGGCACACCGCCCCCTGGGCGCTGTAGGGGCATGCTGCGCCCCAAAACGCTCCTGCTCACCAGTGCTGAGATCTTTCTCCTGGACGAGGACTTTGTCCACTACCCATTGCCTGAGTTCGCCAAAGAGCCGCCACAGAGAGACCGGTACCGGCTGGACGACGGCCGCCGTGTCCGAGACCTGGACCGCGTGCTCATGGGCTACCAGACCTACCCACAGGCCCTCACCCTCATCTTTGACGATGTTCAGGGCCGTGACCTCATGGGCAGTGTCACCCCAGACCACTTCGGGGAAGTAGCAGACGGCCCTGCCAGCAGCAGCCAGGGCCGTGAGGTCCAGTGGCAGGTGTTTGTCCCCAGCGCTGAGAGCCGCGAGAAGCTCATCTCGCTGCTGGCTCGCCAGTGGGAGGCCCTGTGTGGCCGTGAGCTGCCCGTCGAGCTCACTGGCTAGCCCGGACCACAGCTGGCCCCTGCTGCCTGCCATGCCCACCCTGGCGTCCACTCAGGGCAGGAAGCAGGCTCTCTTTGTCATTTTTAAAGCGTTTTCTCCTCCCTTTTGGGTACCTTCATTTGACTGTCCTCAGAGAATGTGAACATAGGTGTTCAGTTACTTCTTTCCAGTACTGGGAGTGAAAGTGCCGGCACCCTCCAGGACCTCCATGTGCCGCCAGCCTCCTGTGGTCTGTTGCCTGCCCTGGTGCGGTGTGGCCAGCATTCTAGTGTCGTGTCTTCTGTCGTGGGACTGTTATTAACATGTGGCACCATGGGTCCGATTTATTCTTCTTTGTGTCCTTTCCTGAAATGTCCAGTCACGTACTGTCATTGTGCTGTTTGCTGCTAATCGTGAAGCTGGTAGCAAAATACATGTCGGAAGCTCCCGCCCCGTGCAGTTTTCCAAAGTGGAGGCCTCTGCTGGTCCAGACAAGTGGGAAAGCCCCATGGGGGCAGGAGTCCCCAGGCCTTGGGCTGAGAGGGATGGGGACAGGGGACCTAGAGCTACCAGCACCGAGTGTGATTCCTGTTGCCTGTTTTCTCTACTCCAATAAAGCAGAGTTTGACACAGTCTGGGTCTTTTATTTCAAGGGGCACTGGGGTCCCAGCAGGGCACTGGACCAGGGCAGGGCTGGCATGAGGGAGAGGGTACCCTAGAGAAGCAGGAAGGTGAGCTACTGGGGGCAAGGGAAAAGCGGGGGAGGGAGAAGGGCTCGGAGGGCAAAGGAGCTGCTCTTCCAGGGTGGTGCTGGCAGGGGAGTGCTGGCACAGGGGAGGTGTCAGGGGACCCTTGGGATCGGGCCGGGCTGAGCTGGGGTTAGACCCTGAGCCTCAGGGCACACCTGGTACATGGGCTCACTGGCTTTCTGCTTCCTGCAGGTCTGGGATGTCACACCTGGCCCGGCCCCAGCTGAAGCTGCAGTCTGTTGTGAGGGTAAGGCCTGGAGTCTGGGATTGTGTAGGCTGGGGCCTGGGGGGTCTCACCGGGAGCGCTGGCAGGAAGATGGCCTGTGGGAGGTGGCGCCAGGTGGTGGATAGGATGTCCCTGTTCTCAGAGAAGTGGGGGTTGCCTCAGGGAGCCCTGCCAGACAAGGACCCGGGATGTCTTTGGGAGCCAGTCCCATGTCTCACCCTTTCTCACCCCATTACTACCCCCAGAGTGGGGCCCTGGAGCCCCACTTGTCTCTTCTATCCTGGTCCAGTGAGGAGTCGCAGTTCCCAAGGCCCTGGGGCCATTTGGGTCAGGCAGGACTGGAGAAGAGGTGAGTGGAGGGTGGCCAGCCCAGCTTCCAGCCTACAACTCGTGTTCTTCAGGAGGGTCTGCAGCACTCGTCACCCTCAGGAAAGCTGCCCCAGGGCAGGGGGGGGGGGAGCCACATTTGGGAAGGTCTCTCCACTCAAAACCTCCCCAGCCAGATTTCAAAAGCTAGCCCAGTCGATGGCTCCTCCAGCCAGTGAGGGGAGAGAGGCCTGCTTAGGAGGAGGAGGAGGAGGAGGAGGAGGAGGAGGAGGAGGAGGAGGAGTCGTTGTCAGGTGACAAGGCTTCTCTCCCTACCAGGCTTTTATTGAAGACATTTACGTGGCTACCAGCCTCTATCTGTTGTGTGTAAACAGGGAAGGTGCCAACCAGAGGCAGGGTCCACCATGCCCAGGCCTGGCATACACAGGCCTCACCACCTGGGCTACTGTTCCCAGGCCCCATGGACCAGCATGATAGTCGGCCCTTGCCTGAGTCCGTGAGGACAGAATCTACTGGCAAGGGGCTGCGCTGTGTAGTGCACGGGGCCCTGCAGGCAACAGACCTTAAGCGTTGAGGATGGGACCTTAATACTGATTAGCCAAGCAACCTTAGACAAGTGCCCCAGCACTGAGTCTAGTTTCCCCACCAGTAACAGGGATGATAAAGGTACCTGCCTGCCTGCCTTCATTCACTCCACAAATCTGTACTAAGCATCAACCGTGAGAAACAGCCAGACACCATCCGTGCTTTCCCATAGCTGACATTCCATCAGAGGACAGAGAATAAATGAAATAAAGTGTCAGCTGGTGGCAAGTGCTAGGAGGTGATGGTAGCTGGTGACCCTTGCTTGACCTGAGGCTGACCTTGGGGTGAGTCCCTGTGAAAGGATCTGGGGGAACAGCAGCAGGTTAGGAAGTGGAGAGGCTCATGGCAGAGCAGGCAAGCTCAGGGGCTGGTAGAGGGGTTTGGGGTGCAGTGGGAAGCCAGGAGGCTCCTTGGGAAGAGGAGGAGGGTGCAAGAACAAGGTGGAGGGTGTGGCTGGGGCAGGTGAGCCAAAGAAGGGTCTGATGCGCTGTCTGCTTAGCACGGGCCCCGCACCTGCTCTCAGCAGATGGCAAGGTCAAGACAGGCAGACCTGATTCAGGGGCTGCCCTACCCCCAACCGCCAGAGCCCCCCACCCCCAGAGCCTATGAATGATACAGGCTGGGCTTGCAGACAGGGGCTGGACGGTTGTTTACATCGGAATTTGCTTCACACCCTCTGATAAGCCCCAGGCTTGTGGCTGCTGGTGGGCTTGGGGGCAGTGATACCAAGAGGAGGGTCCCAGGCCAGGAAGCCCCAAACAGGGCCCAGGCTGACCATGCAGGGGTCAGCGGCCAGCACCTTCCCTTCCGCCTGCAGGCTGCTGATAGCAGAAGGAAATCCTGGCGGGTTCCTGTGGGGGTGAACTGGCGGGGCCTCCAGGCTGCTTTTAAAGCAACTGCCCGCCCCGTCCCACCCGCCTGTCCTGTGCCTGCCTCCTAAAGCTCATTCCCCACACTGGCTGCCCTGACTGTCCTGGACGGTGTGCCCGCCAGCCGCCACCAGCCATGGCAGGGCCCCGGGGCCTCCTCCTGCTCTGCCTCCTGGCCTTCTGCCTAGCAGGCTCCAGCTTCACCAGGGGGCAGAAGGTGAGTAGGAGCCAGTGTGGGGGACATGGTATCCAGGCCCGCTGGCCAGTGGTGGGAGCAGGGAGGGAAGTGTGCACAGATCGGGCACAGGTCTGGGGGGACACATGGGGCAGCCGATACTTGTCTGACTCCGAGCAAGACCAGAGGCTGGGCTGTTGTGCCCAGCTCCACAGGCTGAGAGGTCTGTGTCTAGCTGCCTCGGGTGGCAGGGGTGTGTTGGCCTGCCCTCCTGTAACTGCACCCAGCCTGCCAGCCATGTGGTGTGGGCAGCCATCCCAGGGCTCCCCAGCCTGAAGTTGGGGGGTACAGAGCCAGGCCCATCCTCCTGCCCTTCCTGTCCAGACTGGGGCCTGGTCTCTCTGTGACCCTGGGGATCTGGCCTGGGGATTGGAGATAAAATCACCCCCAACCCTGGAGGGTTGTGGAACACACATGTATGTGTGCCTGTATTTGGCCCCAGGGGTAGAATGAGGTCTACTCAACCCTACTCCCTCTGGGTAAGCAGCAGCCAACAGGAATACTCTCAAACCTAAGAGCTGCCCTTTATCAAGTGCACAGCCCTGGGTGTACCTGGCCATTATCCTCTGGAATCTTCATGACCCCTGGACAGTGGGTCCTGTTCTCTGCCTGAGGGAGCTTAAGTTCAAGGATGATGGAGACCGGTCTGTCCAACTCTGGAGCCATACTCCCAATCACTGCCTGTGAGTCCCCAGAGAAGGGGTCCCAGTGTGTGGCTGTCAGGTCCCACGTGTGTCAGCTGCCTCCCGGCTGCCGGGCTGCAGGTCAGCTTGAGCCCCGGAGCAGGGACATTGTCCCCACTGGAGCTTCTGGAAGAGCCTCCCACCCTGAAGGTGGAGATAGAGTTGCCTGGCTGGGGCCTGCCTACAGTTGAGGGTTCCCTCCACCATGAGGCCAAGTTCATTTGATTCTTGGGACAGCTGCTGCTGTCCCCATTATTATTAGTGGGCAGGCTGGGTTCCAGAGAGGAAGGACTTGTCCAGGATTCCACTGCCAGGCAGGGCCAGATTGGAGCTGGGGATGGGCAGGTTGGAGGCTGCAGGGGTGACCGATGGTTGGAAGAGCCCAGGATTCTAGGCTGCACTGAGCCCTGCAGGTGGGTTCCCGTTCCCTCCCTCCTCCATTTTTCCCACAAGTGAAATACAAGGGCATTTCATAGGCCTTGCCACCTCCCCATGTTCTGGGGACAGGGGTCGATGACGGGCCTCACGCTGGGAATTTTTCCCTGTCAAAGACCTATGCTCTGACCACCTCTGAGTCGGTATCCTGGGGCTGGGGCTTAGCCAGCCTGGGCCAGGTCTGATGGTCCCCGGGGCTCCTATGAACAGGAAGGTGGCAATACTGGCCTTCTCTTGCATCCTCAGTCACCCGACCCTCCTGGCAATCCCTATAGTGTGAGGCCCTCTCTAAATATTAGGAAACTGAGGCTCCAGGGGGTAAGGATGACCTGTGGGTCACACAGCCAGTGAGAGGCAGAAGCAGGACTCAAACACAGGCAGGTTCAGGCAGTAGAGGCAAGGAAGGCTTCCTGGAAGAGGGGGAGTGTTAGCCCTTGTCCATTCAAAACGCCTTTTGCTTAGTGTCTCCTCTGTGCTGGTGCTGGCGGAGCCTGTAGTCTCAAGCTGGGGGTTGGAGGGAGAAGAGCCCTGATCTAGGGCAGAGAAAGCAGTTGGGGGTTCGGAGGGGGCTGCCCCTCTGAGGCAGTTTGGGTTCTGGGCCCCAGGCCCCATCTTGGGGGAATTTCTCCCACTGGCAACAGGCTTTACACCTCATGTCTCCTCAACTTCCCCAGCAACATCTGTCTCTGTGGGAAGCAGATGTTGCAAAATCAGTTCTGGATCGGAGCAGGGAGGGGGCAGCACCCAGGGCCTGGCTCAGGCGGTTCTGAGGTGCCCGGGAAAGAAGAGAATCTGATTCAGCACTGGGCTGTGACCCAGAGGGACCAGCGGTGATGCTGTGCACTGGGGAGGCTGGTGCCCCTTCCAGGTTGTAGGGCAGAGGGGCCTGGTGCCCACATCTGGTACACTCCCCACGGGAAGTATGATTCAGCCACTGACTTATCCACCCTTCACCATTTCACACACATTTCCCAATGCAGCAGCCTGAGAGTGAGTGTGTCCCCCTTGGGACACCTTCCTCCTGTGCTCACCTCCACACTCCACACCCCACCGTCCTGCCAAGAGCCAAGAAAGCGTGCTGTCTCCCTCCCCTAAACCCTTCCATTCCTCTGAGAGCCAGTCCCCGGGCCAGTGGTGGCCACAATGGCAACTAGGCCCGGCTGGCCAGGTGGCCCTCAGGGGTGCCTTTGCCCTGAGCGAGCAGCTGCCCAGGCTTGGAGTTACCCAACTTCCTAGACATTCCCTGGCTCAGCAAAGGCTGAGCCCCAGGGTGGGGAATGAGACCACAACACTCAGCCCCACGGCTGGGCCTAAGGCCACTCTCAGCAACTTCCTTCTTTGCAGACCGCAGAGGCATGAGCGGAAAGGGCCAAATCACAGCAGCAGAAAGCGGCCCTCGGATCCTCTCAGAAGTGTCATGCTGCTGTTTCTTCTCTCCTCTTGCCTTGGCCTTGAGAGGTTACATGTGTAACCTTCTAGGAAAGAGATGTTCTGGGCTCACTCCTTTTGCACCGCAGCATGTTCAGCATTTTTTAGATTAGAATATTTTAGATTCTCTAGTCTGGGCCCTGGAACCCCAAATCCTCTCTTCCATCAACACACACTCTCCTATGGCCCTTTCTCCCACTTACAATGTAGACTTAAACTTCCATCCCTCCAGGGCATGGCACTGTTCTTGGGACTTTGTTGCCATGACGGTGGCCCCAGGGATAGTGGACTGGCAGGGGCTGTGGCAGGCCAGTGAGTGGGACCACAGGGCTGGGCTTTCTCAGCATCCGGCACCCTCAGGGGATGGTCTCTTCTCTTCTCCCCACCCCCTCCCCCACCTTGGCCAGAGGTCCATTTAAAACAAACCAGTTGGCCTGGCCACTGGCCTCTCTCCTTGGCCGCTCTCTGCCTTGTCACACTTTGTCACCTGCTCCTTTCCACTTCCTGGCTTTTGCCTCTCCTGTCCCCTCTACCAGGGGCACTACCCTGGCGAACTCTTATCCATCTTTCAGCCCCAACTCAATTGAGTCACCACCCCTGGGAAGCCGCCTGGGTCCTCACAGCTCCCTCGCGCCAGCATTGCCCACCCGATGATAAGTTGTGGACCTCTGGGTCCGCGTTCTTGTGTGGGGCCAGGGGCCAGGCGCCAGGCCTGGGGTCAGGACTTAGGGAACCCATGCAGACTCCCTGTGCACGTCTGCTCACACAGGCCTACCTCTTGGGTCTGGGGCTGGCTGTTGGGTCTCTGCCCCTGGGGCAGCTGAGCAGGCCCTTGGGCTTGCTGAGAGGGTCATTTAGCAGCACAGTGGAGACATGCTCAGGGCAAAGCAGTGTCTGCTGTGGCATTTAGTGTTTACTCTTAAGTGAGAGGTGATAATGGACACTAGGTTGAGAATTCAGGTTCTGGTCCCTGACAGACCCAGTCTCTGGGTGGTTTGGGGCCCAGGGTTCAGTTTTGTCATCTGAATGAACTAAGGTCTAACAAAATGGCTGGGTTCTCATCATGTCAGGAGGTGTAGACTCTGAGGCTTCTGGGCATATGTTTGTGGCCGTGGGCAGAAGTCCGTGGCTGTGGTATAGGAACATACCGTGGCAGGGAGGACCTGTGACAGGCAGGTTTCCCCATCTCTCACAGCTTCCCCTGTCCTCACTGGAACAGGTGGGAAACCAAGGCCTGGAGAGAAGTGCTAGGCCTTGCCTCAGTCAGAGTAGAACCAGGACTGGGTACAGGGTCCAGGCTGCCTCACCCCAAATTCCACTTGTTGCCCAGGTGCGGTCCAGACGCTGCGATGTGAAGACCAAGTTTGTCATGCGCATACCCTGCACCATGTGCCCTGCCATTAAGAGGCGGATGTGCCCCCCAGGCTGGCTTCGGGAGTTACCAGAGAAGATCTCACAGGACTGCCGGTGTGGATCCCCACCTCTATCCTTGTCCACTTCCAGAAGCATCCTGTAGGGTGGGGGAGGGCTGGGGGGACGAGAGAGAGCCGGGCAGGCTTGGGTGGTGAGGGCAGGGACTCACTTATTCACATGTCTGTTGCCCTTCCAGTGGGGCAGAGATAGGGAGTAGGGAGGAGGTGGGGGCAGCTGGTATTTATTGAGCACCTACTACTTGCCAGCACTGTGCCCAGCTCCGGACCAGGCAGACAGAGAGGAGGCAGAGCCAGAGCACTGGAACCCAGTGTGGGGAGGCCAGGCTGGGGGCTGCAGAGTGGGAGTCCCTCCTGTCACCCTGCCCACCTTTGTGCCCAGCTACGAGGTGCAGCTGGGGGACTCTTTGATGTCTATGAGCGGCTGCAGCATGGAGTGCTGGAAGGACGTGGTGGAGAAGGCCTGCTGCCCCGGCTACTGGGGATCCCAGTGTTATGGTATTGGTGGGGGCCCAGCCCTGTTCCTCATACTCCAGCCCTGGGTGCCCCCATCTGTAGCTTCTGCCTGCATCACCTTCCACTCGTTCAGTAAATGGACACTGAGTGAGCACCAGCATAGCTTGGCTGCCTGGGGGAGGGGCCGGGGCTGCTCGGAGCTGCTGGGGTCAGGGGTGAATTGTGAGTTCCTAGGGGCACAGCTGAGTTCCGGCGGGGGGGGGGGGGTGGTTCACAGAGTGTCCTGGAGGTGCTGAGACTCCGTGTAATGGCCGTGGGACCTGCCTGGATGGCATAGATGGGAACGGGACCTGTGTGTGCCAGGTAAGGGCCTGGTAGGGCTGGGGTGGGGGCAGTGGAGGGCTGCACTGACTTGCTGCAAATCTCTGCCAGGAAAACTTCAGTGGCTCCTCCTGCCAGGAGTGCCAAGACCCCAGCCGATTTGGGCCCAACTGCCAGTCAGGTGAGTGCTGGCGGGGCAGGGGGCAGGGCCACTGCCCACCTGGGGAACTGTGGAGACCTAGTCCATGTACCCGCCCCCCAGCAGGCTCCCTCCCAGTCCCTCAGCCTGACACTTCACCTCCAAGGACGTGAGCTTTGCCAGCTCATACCTCCAGCCCTGTACTGTTCCCAGAGGCCTTCACCAGGAAGCCACCCCCTGGGCCCCTAGGCTAGGCCAGGAGCCTCGCTTGGGCTCCCATCTCCCCTGTGGTCCTACATTACAGCCCTGTATTCTTGGGCTGGTGCCAGCTGAAACTGAGTTCTAGAAATGCAGAGGGTAGGGACTCAATGTCCCCGTGTGTCCCTGTGTGTCCCTCCCAGTGTGCAGCTGCGTGCATGGCGTGTGCAGCCATGGGCCACTTGGAGATGGAAGCTGCCTGTGTTTTGCTGGATACACTGGAGCCCTCTGTGACCAAGGTGGGCAGGGATGCTGGGATAGGATGGAATGGCAGCCTCCTGCTCACTGAGCAAGTGCTGAGCCCTTGCTCAGTGACCAGAGCAAGAGAGGCCAGTAGGTGAGGGATGGGGCCTGAGCCTCAGCAGGACTTCTGCCCAAAGCCTAATTTCTTTCAAAGTAGGAAAGAGACACAGTGGTCTGGGGGAGGGAACGCCATCTGAGACCTATACTGCCCAGAGGCCAAGAGAGGGTAAGGCCCTGGCCAGAGTTACACAGCAAACTGGGCAGAACATCTTCGTTCCTATCTTCCTTCCTCCCCAACCTGGAGCTCTGAGTCACCACAATACTCCCCCCTCTTCACTCAGAGCTGCCAGTCTGCCAGGCCCTGAATTGTCCCCAGAACTCCCAGTGCTCTGCAGAGGCCCCTGCCTGCAGCTGCCTCCCGGGCCACACCCAGCAGGGCAGAGAATGTAGAGGTAAGTCAGCGACCTAGATGCCGGAGGCCCAAGTTCAGAATGACCAGGGGCTGGGAAGACATCCTTTAAACAAAAAAAAAATTTTTAAGCTTATTTATTTATTTGGAAAGAAAGAGAGAGAGAGAGAGAGAGAGCGAGTGCACACAAGCCAGGGAGGGGCAGAGAGAGAGGGGGAGAGAGAGAATCCCAAGCAGGTTCTGCACAGGCAGCACAGAGCTGGACTGAGGGCTCAATCTCACAGCTGTGAGATCATGACCTGAGCCAAAATCAAGAGTTGGACACTTAACCGACTGAGCCACCCAGGCGCCCCCTTTTAAACCAGCAAGTACAATCTGGCCATTTACAGCAAGTACAGCCTGCCACCGAGAGAGGCCCTGTCTCCAAGTTCTAGATCAACTTGCTCACCTCATCTTTGGGCCATTCCTGCAGACGTGATGAGGCTCCTGGGTGCTCAGCTCACTTGGGCTCTCTCTCTCTCTCTGCCCTGGCAGCCCCTAATCCCTGCCAGCCATCGCCCTGTTCCCCACTGGCCCAGTGCTTGGTGAGCCCCACGGGGCAGGCACAGTGTCGCTGCCCCAAGGACTACCACGGTGACGGGACGGTGTGTCTGCCCCATGACCCGTGCACCATCAACCATGGTGGCTGCCCCATCAACTCCACCGTGTGTCTGTACCTGAGATCAGGCAAGGTGAGCCGGGCCCTGGCTCGGGCCTGTCCCGTGGTCCACCCACCCTTATTGGCTACTGGACCCTAGGCCTCTTGGCCCTCACGGGCCTCTTGGGAGCCTCAGTTGCCCCCTTTGTAAAACGGGAAGAAGATGACAGCCCTCTTCTCAGCTGGTGGGTGCACGGGCCGAGCATAGCTTTGTGGGTGCAGCAGATGCCAGTGGTTCTCACAGATGTGATGTCACCCTCCTCCCCCTGCCTGGTGGCCCAGGCCTCCTGCCAGTGTAAGCCAGGCTTGGTCAGCATCAATCACAATGCCTCTGCGGGCTGCTTTGCCTACTGTTTCCCTCATTCCTGCGACCGGTCAGCCACCTGTCAGGTGACCTCCGATGGGAAGACCAGGTAGGCACGAGGGCTTCGGGGTGGGCACCGGGGGCAGAGCAGAGAGGGTGGGCTGGGCAGGGGCAAGTGTGCACACATGCGCACCCTCAGTTCAAAGGCCCCGAGGGGACAGTTGCATGAGGGCCAGGAGGTAGGGACTGGCCATACCCCTGCCCTGACCCATTCTACCCATGTCCCTAGCTGTGTGTGCAAGGAGGGCGAGGTAGGGGATGGGCGTGCCTGCTATGGACACCTGCTCCATGAGATACAGAAGGCCAGCCAACTGGGTGTGGTATTCCTGCGGCTGAGAGTCACCCTGGCCATGTTGGGTGTGTGACCCCTACCGCCTGCCTGTGACCTTGTCCCTCATACTCACAGTCTTAGGAGGGAGGGAGGGGCGGACTCTGCAAGGATGCCCTGTCTCTCTGCCCAAGAGCTATGGAAGTAGAGTGGGCCGGGGTGGGGTGTGTGATTGGAGGTGGGAGCTAGTCCCCCAAATCCTGATGCCTCTCATCTACCCTAGACCTAGGCCCAGTGCCCACCACCCAACTCTCCAAAACATAGGACTGATGCCTGAGGTTTTCCCAGATCTATTCTAATACATCCTCTCCCGGCTCCCAGACCAGGGCTGCCGCGAGATCCTCACCACATCGGGCCCATTTACCGTGCTGGTACCGTCCCTCTCGTCTGTCTTCTCCAGGACCATGAACGTGAGCCCTTCCCCTTGAGGAGCTGGCTGCCAGCCCTTGCCTCCTCCCTGGACCTGCCCCAGGCTTGAGGGCCCCAAGAGAGGCCACACTCTGGGGATCTGAGGCCTGGGACGCCCCTTGTCCTGTCCATTGCTTGGGCAGCGTGGCATGACAACCGCCACGGGCCCATTTGGCACCCTCGTCCCCCTTTGCCCACAGGCGTCCGTTGCCCGGCAGCTCTGCAAACAGCACATCATAGCGGGACAGCACATCCTGGAGGAATTGGGGACCCAGCGGACACGCAGGTGGTGGACACTGGATGGGCAGGAGCTCACCGTCACTTTCAACCACTTCATGGTAAGGAGGGCAACCCCAGCCTAGGGACCAGAGGTGTCACAGTTGGGGGACGCTGCCTGAGCATGGTGTGGAGGTGGAACGGAGCCTTGGGACAGGAGGCTGGCCTGTGCCGTATGAGCCAGAGGTCTCACGTCTCAGCAGAAGTACACATACAAGTACAAAGAGCACCCCCAGCAAACATTCACCATCCAAAAGGCCAACTACCCGGCAGCCAATGGTGTCTTCCACTTGGTCACTGCTCTGCAGTGGCAGCCCCCACCAGAGCTCCCTGAGGACCCCAAGGTAAGCCAGTGCCCTCCCCTTTCTCCATCTCATGCCACTGGGTGACCTCTGACTCCCACAGAGTTCAGAGAGTGGGCAGGGGCAGTTCTGGGCAGGAGTGGAACAGAACTCCTTCCCCTCTGAGGCTGACGCAGCCTCACCCTTTTCTCTGGGGCTCTCATGCTTGTCCCTTGCTACAGAGAACCATCGGCCAGATCCTTGCCTCTACTGAGGCCTTCAGCCGGTTTGAAACCATCCTGGAGGTGAGTTTGGGGGAATGGTCCCAGCCCATCTGATCTTTTGGCTCGGGACCCCTCATTACCCCAGAGGGATCTGGGGATCGGGAGTAGTATGGGTCTTTGCCCATGCCCCCACCCTGTAACCTGCCCATCACCATCCTGAGGTCCTGTGTTAGCATGGACCCAATGCCATTGTCTCCCACTTACTCCTCGTGGGTGTTCCCTGCAGGCTGAGGGTTGTGGGGCCCAGGCAGGCCTCAGAGGTAGAGGCCGAGCCTCGCTGAGCCTCCTTCTCGCTGTCACAGAACTGTGGGCTACCCTCCATCCTGGATGGGCCTGGGCCATTCACAGTGTTTGTCCCAAGCAACGAGGCTGTGGACATGTTGCGTGATGGCCGTCTGATCTACCTCTTCACAGCAGTAAGCTTGGTGGGGAGAAGGGGCTGGGGAGACAGGGTACCTGGGCCTCTACCCTCCCCTACCAAGCCCTCTCTCCCTTGCCAGGGTCTGTCCAAACTACAGGAGCTGGTGAAGTACCACATCTACAGCCATGGGCAGGTGAGAGGCTCTTCTCTGGAAGGGTGACCAGCTTGTACCTGCTGCTGGGCTTTTGGATGCTTGTCTGTAGGTCTTGGCCTCCCTGGGAGTCCCTTTTCCTCTCCCCATCTGTTTGGACTCTATAAGCACAGAAGAGAATCTGGGGACCAAGGTGGTGGCTGTGAGTCACCTGGGCAGGACTGTTTGGGGCTTTACAGTGTGGCTAATGCCCAGCCTAAGGCCACACTCTCCTCTGCCTCAGCTGACCATTGAGAAGCTCATCTCCAAGGGTCGGGTCCTCACCATGGCAAACCAGGTCCTGGCTGTGAATATCTCTGAGGAGGTGAGCTCCACAAACAAAATCTGGAACAAATGGACTGATGGAGGAGCTGGTGATGACTGGCTGGTTATGTGGTCTCTTTTGGACCTGCCTTTATGCTCTGAGCCCCATGGAGTGCAGGCCCTGGTGGGACTATGTGGGAGGCAGGCACAGATCAAATCCCTCTCCTGGGGCCCAACAGACCAGGGGGGCTCCAAAGACGTGGAGGGTGGGCACAAGGGTGTGGGGGGGGGCGGTATTCCGTGTGACTTGGGGCGCAGAGGCTGGAAACCACATGAGCAGGCACTACAGGGCTCAGGACACAGAGGCTGGAGCAGCTTTGCCAGAGCAGGAGGCTCTGGAGAGCCAGGGAGAGGAGAGGGCCGGCAGGCTGGGCTGTGGGGATGAAGGAGGCATGGGCCCAGGGGTCTGCCAGGCCAGACAGGCTGCACACTGGGCTCCACCACAGGGGCGCATCCTGCTGGGACCCGAGGGGGTGCCACTACGGAGAGTGGACGTGCTGGCTGCCAATGGCGTGATCCACATGCTGGAGGGTGTCCTGCTGCCCCCGACCATCCTGCCCATCCTGCCTAAGCACTGCAACGAGGAGCAGTACAAGATCGTGGCGGTGAGCACGTGCCGCACGGTCCCAGCCTTCCTGGGGTCCCTGTTCTCCTCCAGTGGCTTTAGGGCTGGGGCCTAGGCACACACCCCACAGAGGTGCCTGCCTCCCCCACCGCCAGGTCTCAGCAGTGCTGTTGATGGTTCCTTCAAGATCACTCCTGCATCTTCTGGCCCTTTGTCCCAGCCCTCTGCCACAGTTCTCACACTCCCACGCTAAGCTCTTCCTTCTGCCCTGGCCCTCCGGCAGTTGACTCTCTCATACCTCGGGGCTTGGCTCCGTGACGCTTACTTAGGGTCTTCTGTATAAATAAACCACGACTAACCACTCTGCCCGCCACCCCCCTCCTCCTGTCGGCCCTTCCCTGCACAGGGCTCCTGTGTGGACTGCCAAGCCCTGAACACCAGCATGTGCCCCCCCAACAGCATGAAGCTGGTGAGTGTCCCTTGGCTGGGCCCTTAGGGCTGCCCAGTGAGACTTCCGTCATGGGTCAGGGTGGGGAGAAGGCCCTGTGAGGCTGGACCTGGAGGCTCAGTCCCTCTCGGCCCCACTGAGGGTGGGAATTCTGGACCCAGAGTGCTGAGTGGTCCCTGGATCAGAGCTGCCTGGCAAAAGGGGCCGGCTCAGGCCCCATACCTGCTGATCAGCTTTGCACGGCCCACCCCAGGACATCTTCCCCAAGGAGTGTGTCTACACCCATGACCCTACTGGGCTCAACGTCCTGAAGAAAGGCTGCGCTCACTACTGCAACCAGACTATCCTGGTGAGCCTGGGTGTGGGGTGCTCACTGCTGGTGAGCTGGAGCCTCCCCTCCGGGGCAGAGCAGGCTGCCTTCCTCAGAGAGCTGTGTTGCATCCCAGAGGGGCTTCATGCACCCCCTTGTTCTAGAGATGGGGCCAGAGAGCAGCAGTGGCCCCAGATGGACCCTCAGACACGCTTTTGTCTCTTACAGAAACCTGGCTGCTGCAAAGGGTTTTTTGGGCCTGACTGTATACAGTGTCCTGGGGGCTTCTCCAACCCCTGCTATGGCAAAGGCACCGTGAGTCCCCCCGCTGCCCTGGGGTGAGGGGTGGGAGTTGGCCAGTGACACCCTGTGTGTCTGAGTCAAGCCTGCCGCTCTGTGGTCTCAGGTTTCCAACATTTAGGCAGAGGGAGTTGGACCATATTGTTTTTAGTATTTTAATTAGAAATAATTAAGTAGATGGACTTGGGCACCTGTTTTCATGAAACCTATTTGTCAGTGCTTTTCTTGTGTGTTCTGTTTTGCCACTTGGTAGCATCGAGGGCAGGGAAGACACCCTAGGGGTTGTGTGTTTCTAGGTTGCGCAGAGGTCCCCCCTGAAGCCTTCAGGGCCGGGTGTCTTTTAGGGCCCCAGTTCTTTGGCAGCATCGGTGGCTTGGTCTCTTCCAGGGTGAGGTCTTCCGCGGGGAGCAGAAGCTCAGAGCCACCCCATGGAGGAAGAGGGTGTGGGGGAGGGCAAGGACAGCCCCCACCCCATGACTGGTCCCTCTTCCTGTCCACCCCCAGTGCAGCGACGGGGTCCGGGGCAACGGGGCCTGCCTCTGCTTCCCAGACTACAAAGGCATCGCCTGCCACATCTGCTCTAACCCAAACAAGCATGGCGACCAGTGCCAGGAAGGTGGGTGGTCCTGGCCCAGGCTGCCTGCCAGGGAAAAAAGGCTCTGCTTGGAAAGAGGGTTGGGGACTCTCAAGAAGGGGAGTAGAGCCCCAGGAGGAAGAGTGAAGGCCAGAGGGAGGAGGGGAGGATTTGGGGACAAAAATGGATGTCTCCTTCACCCACGCCAGGATGACAGCTGTGGTTCAATCTAAAGCATGTGAGATTTAAGTCAGACACACAAAAGAACTTTCTGATGGTGCTGTTGGGGGCAGGGAAGCTAGAATGGGGTGACTGAAAGCAATGAATGGCCCTGCTTGCATTTCTTCTGCCTGTCCACTGAGTCTGGGATGGCCTCTGATATTGTGATCCTGAAGTCAAATCTATGCCGGCTGCCCCATTCCCTGTCCCCAGTGCTCCCGTGGCTTCATCCTGGCTCCCGGCCAGCTCTGCCCCTGTCTTAGCTTTCCTGATCCCATCTCCTCCCTGCAGACTGTGGCTGCGTCCACGGTCTCTGTGACAACCGTCCAGGCAGTGGGGGTGTGTGCCAGCGTGGCACGTGTGCCCCAGGCTTCAGCGGCCACTTCTGCAATGAGTCCTCTGTGAACTGTGGGCCCACGGAACGGGCCCAGAGCTGCCACCTGCACGCCCGCTGTGTTAGCCAGGGAGGCGTTACCAGGTGAGGACTCACGTTTCCCCTCTGCCTTGTCCATTACCATGCATGTCAGTTCATTCGGCCTCTGAGCTCTTCCAGAGGCTCACTGGAGGCCTCTTGTTCGCTGGCTGCAGGTGTGTCTGTCTCGACGGCTTCGAGGGTGATGGCTTCTCCTGTACACCCAGCAACCCCTGCTCCCACCCAGACCGTGGTGGCTGCTCAGAAAATGTCAGTCTCACTGTCTCTCTCCTGAAGCCCTGACCCAGGGGTGGGAGGGTCAGCCCACCATCCTGCAGAGCTGAGTCATTTCATCGTGGCTCTCACAGGCTGAGTGTGTCCCTGGGGCCCTGGGCAACCACCACTGCACATGCCACAAAGGCTGGAGCGGGGACGGCCGTGTCTGTGTGGCCATCGACGAGTGTGAGCTGGATGTGAGAGGTGGTTGTCACGCCGACGCCCTCTGCAGCTACGTGGGACCTGGGCAGGTGAGGCACAGCAAGCCTAGAGGCAGCAGAGTGGGGCAAGGAGTCTTCATTCTGGGGGTCTCTCACCCCACCCCATCTGGCTCCATGGGCATCCACTCCCAAGAACTCCAGCTGAGGGTCTCAAATCTCAGACACAAGTGAGAATGCAGGTCTGGAATGTTGAGTTGTGTAGTCTAGAAGCAGCAGATGTGTCCTGGAGACAACATGAAGGCCATGACAGTTTTAAAGGAAGGCGCATTCTAGCACCAGTCCAAGGCTGCCTATTCCCCAAATCAGAAGGCCGCGGCTCCCATCCCTCGGGGATGAGGACTCTCGTAACTGAGTCCACGAGTCCTCTGCTCTTTCTGGCCTCAGGGCCACTGTCTTCTGACCATGAGTTCACTCATTCACTCACTGGTTTCCCACATGGCACCAGGAGTGTGTTACATGCTAGTCCCTATTCTAGACTTAGGAATTCAAAGCTGAGCAAAGCAGGGGGAGACTCCTGCCCAAGGAAAGTGGCATCCCCAAATGTTTAGACTCCTGGAAATCCAGCTGTGGAGCTTTGCAGCCTCAGACCCCAGCCACAGGGTCTGAGCATCTGGAGCTTTCCTTGTGAGGCACATCAGACCCGTGACCCTGAGGACTAGGTGGCACTCAAGTGTCTAGTATGCCGATCGGGAGACCAGGCCTGGCTGGCTCTGGGTCAGTGTGTGCAGGGACCTTTCTCATGATGGTTGGGGCCACCCGCCTGTGGGGTGTCCATGGCGAGCACCCAGCTGGCTATGAGGGCTGGCACTCTCCACTCCACAAGAAGCTACACAATGTTAAAGTCCTGAACTGAGGACCAGAATAAGCAGGTTGAGATTCCCCCAACTTGCAGAGGAGGGCAACTGAGATCTGGGGAGTGTCACCACTCAGCTGCAGTGGGGACAAGCCCAAGACACAGGCATTCAGTGGGAAGGATCAGAGCAGGGTGGCAGGGTCAGAGGTGGGTCTGTGCCGCCAGCCCTGGGGTCAGCCTTGCCAACACCTCCCTGCTCACCACACGTTGCTGACCTCTCCCAGGCCTGAGGGCAGAGGGGTACCAAGTCCCCATGGATGCTTCCCTGCCGATGCCATCACTTCTGTTGGCTCATCTGGAGAGCCAGCCTCCCCTCAGGACCTCAGAATCCTGATCTGGAGAAGCTCCATGTGTCTGAACAAGGCTCCCCAGGACATAAGGCCCATGGACAGCTGGGGAGTGGAGGAGGAGAGGGGCGTGCCCCTGGTGAGATAAGGCCCTCTGCTTCTAACCTCTCCAGAGCCGGTGCACCTGCAAGCTGGGATTCGCAGGGGATGGCTATGTGTGCAGTCCAATTGACCCCTGCCGGGCAGGCAACGGTGGCTGCCATGACCTGGTGAGGGGGCGAGAGGGCTCGGAGCCTGGGGGAGGCTCTCTGGTTGTCCCTGTCTATGGCCAGGATTGGAATCCAAGCCACAAATCCAAACCATGTCACCCCTTTGTCCACAGTATAGAGCTTTCACTTGTTCTTAAGGCCCCAACCCCTGCCCTGCCTCCCGTCTCCTCCCTTGCCCCCTACCCTCTTCTATGCTCTTGTGGCCTTTTTGAGCCCATTGCTGTCTGTCCCAACTTCATTCTGCTCTAACACCACTGCACCTCTGCCCACGTATTCTGGAAGGCCTCCCAGCTAGCTCCTCCTGCTCTCAGTTCAGGCGTCTCCTCCTGGGTGCTCCCTCAACCCTGGGCTTTCCCAACTCATCTGTCATGATGAAGTGGGGTAACTCATGTCAAGTGCTCAGTGACCTTGGAGACATAGGGCCAGGCATACCAAAGGAGCAACATGAATGCAGATTGGCTGGATGGACAGACAGATGGTGGGGCTGGGTAGAAAGACAGGCAGGCAGCAGGAAGATAGATGATAAGGGTGAACAGAGAGATGGGGTGCTGTCCAGCTTGCCATCTGAGTACTGAACGGAGGGCCCTGTCTCTTTGCCCCACCTGCAATTCAGGCCACCTGCCAAGCAGTGGGGGGAGGTCAGCGGGTCTGCACATGCCCCTCTGGCTATGGGGGTGATGGCTTCAACTGCTACGGAGACATCTTCCGGGTGAGTGGGTCCCTGTGTTTGGCAGGGCGGCGGTGTGGGGGGGGGGGGCGTCCTTTCACACACCTCAGGTGGGAAGAGGCAGTGCTCAGGGTCCTGGTGAGGAGGGGGCTTGGGTTTGTCCCTAGACTGATGACTTCAGCTTTTTCCCTTCCCTTAGGAGCTGGAGGCAAATTCCCACTTCTCTGTCTTCTACCAGTGGATCAAGGTAGGATAGGGCAGAATACTGGGGTTGGGGCTCAAACCCAGGAGGCCTCCCTGGATGCAGAGGTGCCACATAATATCTCCAAGAGCTGGAGGTGGGGGCAGGCCTGCAGGCTGGGAGCAAAGCAATCTCAGGTGGCTGCCTTCATTACTCCCCCTGCCCCCCCTGTCACCACGCGCACAGAGTGCTGGCATCACTCTTCCTACCGACAGCCGAGTCACAGCCCTGGTGCCCTCTGAGTCTGCCATCCGTAGGCTGAGCCCCGAGGACCAGGCCTTCTGGCTGCAGCCAAGGGTGCTACCGCACCTGGTCAGGTGGGCAGCCAGGGCAGGGAGCTGGGTTGGGAAAGGGACTTCTGTGTGAGATCCTGCCCCTCCCCAGAGGTTCTCATTCTGACGACCTATGTCCACCTGTTGGGGTGGAGCCTAGTCCCAGGGTAGGTTACACTAACCTGGTTCCGTGCCCCACAGGGCCCATTTTCTCCAGGGTGCCCTCTCTGAGGAGGAGCTGGCCCGGCTGGCTGGGCAGGATGTGGCCACCCTGAGCCCCACCACACGCTGGGAGATTCACAACATCAGTGGGGTACGTGGTGAACTCTGGGCAGGAGAGGGGGTCGTGCAGAACATGGTGGGGGACTTCCCAGAAGAGGGTCCCCGGTGATGAGATTGAGGTCCCCTCGACCTCCACAGGGCCAGCAGAGGGCATACTCAGGACAGTGTCTTGGGACCAGCAGTGACTGCCCTGCCAGGGGCCGTCTGTTTGTCTTTCTCTGCATGTGCATACCTGTCCCTTTTGTGCATGGGTCCTGGTGTGGGTCTGTGTACCCATCTGGTAGGTTCTCTGGGTGTCTGGGCCAGGCTGGGGGCCACCGGTAGCTGCCTGTGTGCCCAGCAGAGTCTCTGTTGGTGCTGTACCCGCTCTTAAGTGTCTACCTGTGACTCCCTGTGGCTGAGCCCTGCTTGCTGTTTTCCAGAGGGTCTGGGTGCAGAATGCCAGCGTGGATGTGGCTGACCTCCTTGCCACCAATGGTGTGCTACATGTCCTCAGCCAGGTATGGCCAGAGGGGTGTGCACAGGGAACATCCTAAGCTGAGGGGCACTGACATACTGACCAGCCCCTATGCTCCACGTCAGGTCTTACTGCCTCCGAGAGGGGACGCACTGCACGGGCAGGGGTTGCTGCAGCAGCTAGACTCGGTGCCTGCCTTCCACCTCTTCCGGGAGCTGCTGCAGGTAAGGAACAGAGGAGAGAGGGGGAGTGCCTGGTCGGGGCGCCCTCCCCTGGGCCTGGAGGGAGGTGGTTGGCCCCGGGGTTGGGACTGAGGGGGATTATGCCCATTGGTGACCCTGGCCCTCCTGCCTCCAGCACCACAGCCTGGTGCCCCAGATCGAGGCAGCCACGGCCTATACCATCTTCGTGCCCACAAACCGTTCTCTGGAGGCCCAGGGAAACAGCAGCATCCTGGTGAGGTCACTGGGATAGGGCCACTGAAGGGGAGGGTGAAAACCTGGGGGAGCTTCCCATCCTATGACAAAGGGACAGGGCAGGTGGAACATACTGTCCTGGGCACTTGGTGGTCCCCGGAGTCCCTGAGCTTCTTCTCTGCCAGGATGCAGACACAGTGCGACATCACGTGATCCTGGGGGAAGCCCTCTCCACAGAATCCCTGCAGAAAGGGGGACACCGCAACTCTCTCCTGGGCCCTGCCCACTGGCTCGTCTTCTACAACCATAGCGGCCAGGTCTGCGGGGGTCGGGGGCTGGGAGTCTGCAAGCTCTGCTCCAGAGACCACCCGTCCTGGAGACCGCCCCCACCCCCCCACGCCTGTAGCCCCAAGGTGAGGGTGGTAAGTGTGGGGGGTGGACTCAGCCTCCTACTGTCCTCCTCAGCCTGAGGTGAACCACATGCCGCTGGAAGGCCCTGTGCTGGAGGCCCCTGGCCGCTCGTTGTTTGGCCTGTCGGGGGTCCTGACTGTGGGCTCAAGCCGCTGCCTGCATAGCCACGCCGAGTCCCTGCGGGTGAGAGGCCGAGGCCGGTGGGGAGGCTAGCTGGGGGTTCAGAACTGGGAGGTGCTGGCTGGCCTGGCTGGCAGGGCAGGGCAGTTGGTCAGGGGTGGGACAGGAAGGAAGGTGAGTTGGGGGGGCCCCCCGTCCCAGGACCACCTGAAAGCTCTGCCCTCCCTCCCCGCAGGAGAAATGCATAAACTGCACCCGGAAATTCCGCTGCACTCAGGGCTTCCAGCTGGAGGTGAGGATGGGCCCAGCACAGCTCTGAGCTTCGCCTGCTCTCTTCTCCCAAGGTGTCTGAGCCCGCAGGGCCCAGTCGGCTCACCCAAGCCTGGGGAATGGAACAGCAAGGGCTGCTTGACCTCCCTGGTAGAGGCCAGGAGGCCCAGGCCCAGGCCTGCCAGGAGGAGGCCTCACTCACTTGCAGCCCGAGGCCTGGGTCCCGCCTGCCATCTCCTCATCAGGTCTACCTGTCTTGATCCCTCCCTAATTTTCTGCTGTCCTGCTCATCTGTCTTACCCACTGATATCTGTCTGTCCTGATTGTCTGTCTCCCCATTCACTGTCTGCCCCTACTCAAGCGAAGGGCTGAGCCCTCCTTGCCTGCCCCTGTTTCCAGAACACTCCGAGGAAGAGCTGTGTCTACCGATCTGGCTACTCATTCTCCCGGGGCTGTTCTTACACTTGTGCCAAGAAGATCCAGGTTTGCCTTGCGGCACCCCCACCCCCAAGTCTAACCAGAAAGGGGGAAGTGGGAGTGCAGGCCCAGGGGAGAAACCTGGCCTAGATTTCAAAGGCAGAGGCTGCGCTTGGACTAGGGTTGAGGCCAGAGGGGCAAGGGCCCAGAGGGAGGGTAAGGGGGAGAGGTCTGAGGTCAGTGGGGCCAGTGTTGGTCCCCATGGCCACACCCCAGGAAGTAGGGATGGGGAGAGGAGAAAGGGGCTCAGCCCAGACACTGTCAACCAGGCCCCAGGGGCAGCTGCTGGGCCCAGCTCTGTCTCTCACTGTGAGACCCGGCACAACTGTCCCCTGCCTGAGGCTCCGTTCCCTCCCCCCTGCCACGGGGAGGGTGGTAGAAGGCAGCCGCCATCTCCCTGGTTCCAACTTGCTTCATTTTATGGCTTTGTGGCCTGTCCCCGCCCCACCCCTCCAACATTGCCCCGCCCCCCACTTCCCTCCCCCTACATCTGGCCTGTGCCGGGCCTCTCCCTGCCCCCTCCCTGCAGGTGCCTGACTGCTGCCCTGGCTTCTTCGGCACGCTGTGTGAGCCGTGCCCCGGGGGACTGGGTGGTGTGTGCTCGGGCCACGGGCAGTGCCAGGACCGGCTCCTGGGCAGCGGAGAGTGCCACTGCCACGAGGGCTTCCATGGAACAGCCTGTGAGATGTGCGAGCTGGGCCGCTATGGGCCCACCTGTGCCGGAGGTGACTGGAGAGGGTGGAGGACAGTAGGCACGGGGATGGACCAGCAGGGTCAGGACGGGAGCACTGGGTAACTCCTGTCCCCCCTTGTTCTGCTCCCAGTCTGCGACTGTGCCCATGGGCTGTGCCAGGAGGGGCTCCAAGGGGATGGAAGCTGTGTCTGTCATGCGGGCTGGCAGGGCCCCCGCTGTGACCAGAGTGAGTGGCCTCAAGGGAGAGAGTTGGGTGACTCCTGGGGAGGTGGTTCCTGGGTCCAAATGACCAGAACCATCTTCTCACCCCTCCAGAGATCAGCGGCCCTCAATGCCCAAAGAAGTGCGATCCCAATGCCAAGTGAGTGAGCTCAGCCTGGGGCAGGTGGGCAAGTGGGTAGGGGTGCTGGGGGCAGGCAGGGAAGGGCCAGGCAGACATAGGCTGAGCTATTGCCACCCCTCCCAGCTGCGTACAGGACTCGGCTACAGCCCCGGCCTGTGTCTGTGCTGCGGGCTACTCAGGCGACGGCGTCCACTGTTCAGGTCCAGTCACACACGGATGCTCCGGGCCCCCACCCTGAAATTGCAGTGGCTTTCCCTGCAGAGCCCTCTCCAGTCCCTCTGAATCTAGTTTCGATCCCGGTCCCATCTCGGGGCCTGCCCTTCCCTCTGACCTCTTCCTTTCTCCCACGTCCTCTTCCCTTGTCCCCACTCTGTCCCTGTGCCAGCTCCTCACAACTCTCTGGGATCATCTGCCCCTAGAGGTGGACCCTTGTGCCCGTGACCACGGGGGCTGTTCCCCTCACGCCAACTGTACCAAGGTGGCGCCTGGGCAGCGGACGTGCACCTGCCAGGATGGCTACACAGGAGATGGGGAGCTGTGCCAGGGTGAGGCTGGGGTCCCTACCCTGGGCGTACGTGGGGCCAGGGGTCTGGCTTCAGTGTCGTGAGTCACACTAGGAGAGGCTGAGGGGCCCACGGGGGGGCCCTGAGAGCATGGGGGTGAGTACCTGATCGCATAGATGAAGGGCCGCCTAGGGCCTCCTCTCATCCCCGCGTCTCTTCCCCCAGAAGTTAACAGCTGTCTCATCCACCACGGGGGCTGCCACACGCATGCTGAATGTATCCCTACAGGCCCCCAGCAGGTCAGCACAACAGAGGTGGACACTGGGACTGTGCCATTCCCTCGTAGGGTGGGGCCCCCCTCAGACCAGGCGGGTGCTCCTTCTGTCAAGGGTGCCGGCCTGCTCTTGGGGCCCAGCAGCCGCACTGATTAGGGTTTGGGACAGGTCTCCTGCAGCTGCCGTGAGGGTTACAGTGGGGATGGCATCCGGACCTGTGAACTCCTGGACCCTTGCTCCCAGGTCAGGGCCCAGCCCCACCTCATTTCATAGGGGAAGGGGACTGAGGCAGGAACCAGCCTTCCTTGCCCCCATCAGGGTCCCAAGGGCCTCCGAAGGGTAAGCCTCCCTCCCACAAGCTCCAGTATGACTGATCAGTAGCAAACCGAGCTTTGGGGGTTGGACGGGGGTCTTCGTGGCCCCTTACCCAGGGATGGGGCAGAGGAGTCCGAGAGCCACTGATGCCTCTCCCTCTCCTATCCCTGCCTCAGAGTAACGGAGGCTGCAGCCCCTATGCTGTGTGTAAAAGCACAGGGGATGGCCAGAGGACGTGTACCTGTGACGCAGCCCACACCGTGGGTGATGGCTTCACCTGCCGTGCCCGAGTTGGCCTGGTAATGATGCCCAAGTTAGACCCCTGACCCAACCTTGGCTATGCCTCCCCATGGGCCTCACCCATGATATTAAGACCCCAGGTTTGATCCTGATCCTGGCCTTAACCGTGACCCTGACCCCTGACTCTACCTGGGCCTGACCCAGCTATGATCCATGAAACTAATCCTAACCCTAGCTCAGACCCCCGGCTTTCCTTTCCTCATCTCTGCCTTGGCCAGACCTTGGGCTGCAGGTGCTGGGACAGGCACCAGGCCCTGAATGGGGGCCACCCAAAATCTGAGCTGATCCTCGCCCCCCCCAGGAGCTCCTTCGGGACAGGCATGCCTCATTCTTCAGCCTCCACCTCCTGGTGAGTGACCAACTGGCTTCCAATTCCTCAGTCTGGCCTGGGTCTCTCTGATCTGCCAGTCCCACCGGTCTCTGGGCCTTCAGGTTCTCATTTGGTCAGGGGGTTGGCTGTTCTGGTCTCTCAGAGTCCAAGTCTTTCCAGGAGGATCCATGGAAGCCCTGAGTTGGTCGAAAGTTACCCCTCCTGCACTCAAGCTGTTTCCCCCTCCCCGCAGGAATACAAGGAGCTCAAGGGCGATGGGCCTTTCACAGTCTTTGTGCCTCGCGCAGATCTAATGAGCAACCTGTCACAGGTAATGCAGCCCTCCCCAACCCGCAGCGAGGCTGGGAAGGAAGGGGTGGGTATTCTGGGGCGTGGGCAGAGGCAGCAATCAGGGGCCTCCCTCTACCCTCCCGGACCCCCACTCCAGGATGAGCTGGCCCCGATTCGCGCCCACCGCCAGCTTGTGTTCCGCTACCACGTGGTCGGCTGCCGGCAGCTGAGGAGCCAGGAGCTGCTGGACGAGGGCTACGTCACCACGCTCTCAGGGCACACGCTGCGCATCCACGAGAGGGAGGTGGGTCCGGGCCCCGCCCCCACCCTAAACGACCCAGAGACCCTGCCCCTGACCCCTGTGCTCTGACCCCATGCAGTTAAGACCTCACCTCCCTGGGCCTGGGCAGGCCTTAGTGACGGGGAGACCAGCTCCAGACCGTGCCCACTACCAAAGGCCTGTCCCCCAGGCCCGGGCCTTCCGAGCCTGGCTCCACCCCCACTCCCACCGGCCACACCTGGCTGCATGCTGCCTTGACCGTGCCCACCTTCTGCCCCAAGACCCACCCAACGCAGGTTCCGCCCCACCTCAGGCCCCACCCACAGCATGAGTACCCCACCAATCGGCTTCATTCAGTCCTGGGCCCCACCCCCAGGGCAGCATCTATCTCAATGACTTCGCCCGTGTGGTGAGCAGTGACCACGAGGCTGTGAATGGCGTGCTGCACTTCATCGACCGAGTCCTGCTGCCGCCGGACGTGTTATACTGGAAGCCTGACGTTGCCCCTATCCTGCGGGTATGACCTGGGCACAGGCCTGGGGGCTTACCGAGCAGGTTGCTGGGGGCCTCAGATGCTCCCTCCCTGCCTGACTTCAAGGCTCACAGGTGCCTTTCCACAGAGAAACGTCACTGCCGCTGCTGAGAGCTTTGGTTACAAGATCTTCAGCGGCCTCGTGAAGGTACTGCTCCCGTGGGTAGGCCAGTCAGTGTGTGCATTTGTGCCTTTGTGTGTGTGTGTGTGTGTGTGTGTGTGTGTGTGTGTGTGTGTGTGTG
>NW_024412444.1:15595993-15609639 GCF_014898765.1 Herpailurus yagouaroundi | reverse complement strand
GTGTGTGTGTGTGTGTGTGTGTGTGTGTGTGTGTGTGTGTGTGTGTGACAAATGTGTAAGTGTATATTCACCTGTCTGCACCCTTACATGTGTAAGCCTGTCCTTTGTGTGCGTACAGGCCGTCTGTGTATGTGAGCCTCCCAGTGTGAGCACAAGGGTATGCTTATGTGTGTCCACGTACCCGAAAGTAGTCCAGGTGTGTGCAAGCTTATCCCTGCACATACGTCCATGTGTATCTGGCTACAGCCAAGAATGTGGCTGGCGGGAAGGCCCCCTGGGTCCCTGAAGCCCCTTCCTGGCCTCTGTGGTCCAGCCCCCTACCTCCACCCACTGGTCTCTGACTGTCACACCTCTGCTTCTCCTTGCCAGGTGGCTGGCCTCCTGCCCCTGCTTCAGGATGCGGCCCACAGGCCCCTCACAATGCTGTGGCCCACAGACTCTGCCCTGCAAGCCCTGCCACCTGATCGCCAGGCCTGGCTGTACCATGAAGACCACCGTGACAAGCTGGCAGCCATTCTGCGGGGCCATGTGATTCGCAACATTGAGGTGGGAATACCCCCAGTCCTTGGTCCCCACTGCCTGCCACCCAGCCTACCTGCCTGGCTCCAACCGTAGCCCCTTCTGCTCAGGCCTTGGCATCTGACCTGCCCAACCTGGGCCCACTCCGCACCATGCATGGGACCCCCATCTCCTTCTCCTGCAGCCGTGTCCGGCCGGTGAGTGTGAGGAGAGGACTCAGATGAGGGAAGCAGGAGGCAGGGGCTCTGGCACTGGGGGGCCACAGTGCACCTGTGACACCATGTACTCTCCCTCCTCCGCCTGCAGGGTGAGCTCACCGTGGGTGAGGAGGATGCCCGCATCATGCAGCGGCACCTTCCCTTTGAGGGTGGCCTGGCCTATGGCATCGACCAGCTGCTGGAGCCACCTGGCCTTGGTGCCCGCTGTGACCACTTTGAGACTCGACCTCTGCGGCTGGTGAGGGAGGCCATAGGTCAGAGGAGGAGGGGCAAGGGATCCTAGCCAAGGGACCCGTCTCATCCATCCATCTGACCTTGCCGTGTCGGCCTCTGTTCTTTACAGAAGATCTGTAGCATTTGCGGGCTAGAACCGCCTTGTCCTGAGGGCTCACGGGAGCAGGTAAGGGCCTGGAAGCTGGGTGGGGGTTCAGGCAGGGCCCAGGGACTCCAGGGCTGTTTGACTCCTCTTGGCCCAGGGCAGTCCTGAGACCTGCTGGCGGTACTACTCAAAGTTCTGGACGTCCCCTCCACTGCACTCCTTGGCACTGCGCAGCATTTGGGCCCGGTCTAGCCTCTGGGGTCAGCCCCAAGGCCTGGGCAGGGGCTGCCACCGCAACTGTGTCACCACCACCTGGAAGCCCAGCTGCTGCCCTGGTCACTATGGCAGCGAGTGCCGAGGTGAGTGTCCCAAGGTCGTGAGTGTCGCTGGCTGGCTCTTCTGGCACAGCTCCAGCCACTGCTCCGGATAAAACATGTTGGGGTGGTGGGGCCGGGGCAGGTCTGGGTGGTGAATGGATTTGGCCAGGAGAGAGTGCTCTGAGAGGCTGGGTGGGCATCTGTGGGATTCTCACCTGTGAGGGGACTTGGGTGGATTGTGGCTTCCGGAGGAGGCTCGACCGCCCCGGGTACAGGACGGATGGTGTGGCTGGGCTGGGGCTGCCTGTGGTGGGGGTCCCAGTGAGAGCCCTGGCCCCGCCTCACTTCTCTCACCTCTCCACTAGCTTGCCCTGGTGGCGCCAGCAGCCCCTGTGGTGGCCACGGCGTGTGCATGGACGGCATGAGTGGCAGCGGGCAGTGCCAGTGCCATTCGAGGTTTACAGGGACAGCGTGTGAACTCTGTGCCTCGGGTGCCTTTGGGCCCCAGTGCCAAGGTGGGCTCCCTGCCCCACCCTGTCCGACCCTGCCCTCTGAGCCCCACGGCCCACACGCCAACCCCATCAGCCTGCTGATCTCTCTCCCCAGCCTGCCGCTGCACCTCCCATGGCCGCTGTGACGAGGGCCTTGGGGGCTCTGGCTCCTGCTTCTGTGATGAGGGCTGGACCGGGCCAAGCTGTGAGGTGCAGCTGAGTGAGTGCTGTCTGTGTTTGTGTCCACCTGAGTGCTTTTATATGCTCGCGTGTAGTGGCATGTGCCCCAACCACACTCAGGTGGAGCCACTGAGGGTGGGTGGGAGGGGGTCCAGGGGCACCCAGGAGGGCAGCTCCTAACCTGGATATGCGGGGGATGCCTGGGGGACAGAGCTGCAGCCTGTGTGTGCCCCGCCCTGTGCGCCCGAGGCCGTGTGCCGCGCGGGCAACAGCTGTGAGTGCGGCCTGGGCTATGAAGGGGATGGCCGCTCGTGCACAGGTGAGTGGTGGGCAGGTATGAGGTGGGAGGCCCCCTCCCCCCCGCCACCGGGGCCTGCCACTCTCTCCCTGCCCGCAGTGGCGGACCTGTGCCGGGATGGGCATGGCGGCTGCAGCGAGCACGCCACCTGCAGCCAAGCAGGCACAGTGGTCACCTGCACCTGCTTGCCCGCCTACGAGGGTGACGGCTGGAGCTGCCGGGCCCGCGACCCCTGTGCGGACGGCCACCGTGGGGGCTGCAGCGAGCACGCTGACTGCTTGAACACGGGCCCGGTGAGCAGCCGGGGAGTTGAGCGGCAGGGTGGGGAGGCTCCACAGAGCCGCGCCCGGCGCCCCCCCGGTTCCTGAAGAGCACCCGCCCACTCTCCCGCCCCAGAACACGAGGCGCTGTGTGTGCCATGCTGGCTACGTGGGTGATGGACTGCAGTGTCTGGAGGAGCCTGAGCCGCCCATAGACCGCTGCCTGGGCCAGCCACCACCCTGTCACGTGGATGCTGTGTGCACTGACCTCCACTTCCAGGGTGTGCTTCCCTGCCCGCTCCCGGTGCCCCTGCTTTACCTCGGTGCTGCTGGGCTGATCACGCCTCCCTCCCTCTGCAGAGAAACAGGCTGGTGTCTTCCACCTCCAGGCCCCCAGCGGCCCTTACGGCCTGAACTTCTCAGAGGCCGAGGCAGTGTGTGGGGCCCAGGGAGCTGTTCTTGCTTCTCTCCCCCAGCTCTCTGCTGCCCAGAAGGTGTGTGGGGCTTAGGAATCTGGAGCCAAGCCCATGGGGGCCCCCTCGAGCTGGGCCTTTGGTCTCAGCATCCCCGTCTGCCCCTATAGCTCGGCTTCCACCTGTGCCGTGTGGGCTGGCTGGCCAACGGCTCGGCTGCCCACCCGGTCGTCTTCCCTGCGGCAGACTGTGGTGGTGGGCAGGTGGGCGTCATCAGCCTGGGCCTCCGGAAGAACTACTCAGAGCGCTGGGACACCTACTGCTACCGCGAGCAAGGTACAGCCTCCCCTACCCCCCCCAACACATGCCCTGGCTTGGCCCCTTCCCACTGACCCACCCAACTGCTTATCCCGCAGATGTGGCCTGCCGGTGCCGCCAAGGCTTTGTGGGTGATGGGACAAGTGTCTGCAATGGGAAGCTGCTCGACGTACTGGCTGCCACGGCCAACTTCTCCACCTTCTATGGGGTGTGCAGGGGCCCAGCCTCAGGGCTGAGGGTGTGGGTAGCTGGGTCCCTGGGGAGGGAGCCTGCCCACAGTCCTATTTTCCCTCTTCCAGATGCTGCTTGGCTATGCCAATGCCACCCCTCGGGGTCTGGACTTCCTGGACTTCCTGGACGATGAGCTCACCTATAAGACACTCTTTGTCCCTGTTAATGAAGGCTTCGTGGACAACATGGTAACCAGTGGGGGTCGTGGGCAGAGCCAGGCCCAATGCTGATGCCTCCAGCTGGCCTGGGCTAACAGGCCTTGCTTTGCCTACAGACGCTGAGTGGCCCAGACCTGGAGCTGCATGCCTCCAACACCACCTTCCTGAGCACCAATGCCAGCCAGGATACTGTGCTCCCCGCCCACTCGGGCCTCAGCCTCTTCTTCAGTGCTGTGGGCCCTGACAACAGTTCCTGGGCCCCTGTGGTGAGTTTTGCTACTGCACTTCCCCTGCTGGCTCTGGCCCTCACACACTCACCAGGCCTGACTCTGGTCTCCCTACAGGCCCCAGGGGCGGTCGTGGTTAGCCACGTCGTCGTGTGGGACATCATGGCATTCAACGGCATCATCCATGCTCTGGCCAGGCCCCTCCTGGCTCCCCTACAACCTGTGAGTTGGTGAGGGGTGGGGAGGACGACAGGCAGAACAGCAAGGGGTGAGGAGACGGTCCTGGCCTTGACGCTCTCCTTGTTTGCAGCAGGCAGCGGTGGCGCCTGAGGGTCCACCCATGGTGGCAGGTGTGGGGGCTGTAGTGGCTGCTGGAGCACTGCTTGGCCTAGTGGCTGGGGCCTTCTACCTCCGTGCCCGAGGCCAGGCCACGGGCTTTGGCTTCTCCACCTTCCAGGTAGAGCTGTGTTGGGGGGCAGGGGGGAGGGATGTTGGGGGTGTCTGGGTCCACGGATCTTGCTCGAGGCCCCTCACCACATACCTCTCTTCCAGGCGGAAGATGATGCTGAGGATGACTTCTCCCTGTGGCAGGAAGGAACCAGCCCAACCCTGGTCTCTGTTCCCAACCCCGTCTTCGGCAGCCCTGATGCCTTTTGTGAGCCCTTCGATGTGAGTATGAGGGGTGAGCGATGACAGAAGGGGACCCCAGGGCCTGGTTATCAGCCCAGCCACAAGCGGTCCTCCCCCCTACCCAGGACTCACTCCTGGAGGAGGACTTCCCGGACACCCAGCGGATCCTCACGGTCAAGTGATGCATCTAGGACCGAACAGAGGCACGAGCAGGAGGGAGACCACTTTTATTGCCCGCCCTGGAACGACGCCCAGCATAGGTGGGGCAGGAGGGGTTAGGACCTATTCTGGACAATAAAAGTGCCCTCAGCGGATGTGGGCCATGTCACCAAGGAAGGGTGTCTTCATGCAGCCGGTGCAGAGCTGGTCCATCCAGAGCGGCGCCTCATGCTGCAGGGGTGTGCGGCGTGGGTAGAAGGTGAAGTCTACCCGGTAGTTGAGTAGACAGCTGAGGGAGGCCATGTAGAGGTCAGAGAAGCGCACGAGGCGTCGTGAGAAGTACGTGGGGTTGTGGAAGGTGCGGAAGATGCTCCCAAACTGAGCGTTGAACAGGGCCTTGGTGATGCACCTGAGGAAGAGACATGGGGCACTAGAGCAGGCACAGCAGGAATGAGGCTGCGAGCCCTTCCTGCCCCACCCTGCCCACCTCAGCTCCTGCCGCTCCTTCATCCAGGCAGCCAGCACCTGCTGCGACTCGGCGTCCTGGTACGTCTGGGGGAGACAGGGTGGGTGCCGGGTGTGTGCCTGGGCGGCGGCCCTGCCCTCCCCCCAGGCCGCCCCGCGCCCCCACACCTGCATGCGCTCCAGCAGCCCCGTGAGCGCCTGCTGCCACGTCAGCGAGTGCATGTACTGCTCCGTGTTGATGATGCGGATCTCACGCTCTAGCTCGGGGATGATGGCACCGGTTCGCCAGCCGTGCCGTAGCATGAGGTCCTGGGGGGTGGAGGACAGGGATCAGCCTCAGCCAGCAGGCTCCCATCCTCCCACCCAGCCTTGCGCCCCTCACCGCCAGATCACTGTACAGATGGTCTCCGAAGTAGAGCACACGGGGTCCACGCCACTCCGTCAGGCGGAGGAAGTCATACAGGTTTCCCTGGGGAGAGGTGGGGGGGGCACCGCTGAGCACAGCGTACCACGGGACTACCAGAGCCACGCCATGTTCTCCACCTTCCTCCCAAATCCCCAGGGGCAGCACGGCCCCTCCAGCTGGATGCCGGGCTGCCCTTTCCCGTGGCCTCAGTGTCCCCGGGCTCTGGCCCTGTCTCCTCCCCCTTCACAGTCAGGAAGGGGGTCTGCCTGCCACAGGAAGGTCAGCCTGGCATGATGCCCTGGGCCTCCCCTCCCTGTAGCCTCACACCCACCCCAGGGATCCCACTCTGTGGGAAACAAACCACAGCAGCGAGCCTGTGGCCCTAAAGCCCTTCCTGTCCTCCCCGGCCTGGGCCCAGAGGGACCCAGCAGACCTCACTGCAAAGCCATCTGCCCCTCCTGCTCCAAAGCCAGAGAAAAGATGAAAGCAGTCAAGCTCAAACACAACAGAGGAAGCTCGCGGGAGAGCAGAAAAATGGGGCAGGGGGCCCAGAGCAGGAAGTGCAGCAGCCAGTGAGGCAGGAGCCCACACCCTAGAAATGAACAGAATTCACACTCAGCGCAAAGGAGCTACTACAGTAGCCTGTGCATGCTAGTGGCAGGGGGAGAAAGCAAGGCGTGGCAGACACAGGGCCGTGAAAGGATTGTTGAAATAAGCTCAAGTGGGGAGGCTGTAGAGTCAAATACGAGTGGGCGGAGCGCTGAGGATGTGCCCTGAACCAAGAGAAAATTTCGAGGTACAGGTGCTGAGTCAGGCAAGATGGAACCTGGGTTCCAGCCTCCCCAGCAAGGGGAGACAGGAAGGGAGCATAAAGAAAGATGAGAACCAAGCAGGATCGGGCACACACACAAAATGAAACTTCAGATCATCAGGCGTAAAGAAAAGGCTAAAAGCTGCCAAAGGAGAAAAACTCCCCTTGTTCCCCACGAAGGTACATGACCCTCCTCAGGCTTATTAGCCAAGATGTCAAGACAAAGGAGAGCGTTGCCCTCAGAGCTGAGGGTAAGAGCCTGCGCTTAAGGGGGCCATGGAGAGTTGGGTGCCACCCAGGTAGGAGTACTGTCTACAGGCCGGGCCGCTGCCCTGGATACCCCAGGCTGCTCCCGACCCAACTACTGACTTCATCCCTCCCCCCAACCCCTGGAACCCCCACCCTCAAGAAGCCCAGCTCAGCCAGGATTTCCGCATTCCATCCAGGGCCAAATGCCTTAATCACCTCCTGCTCCTTAATCACCACACAACCCCCAGCACTGGGCCCCCTTCTCATTTTCCTAGCCACCAGCCAGGAAAGGGGGTCTTCCCCAAGGGCCCGTGAGCTGCTCCAGCCAGCTTGACTGGCTGTAGCAGAGTGGTCAGCCCCAAGTAATGACATTGCTGTTTAGTGGGTATTCAGTAAATGCCTGGCCCATCTAAGGGCTTGTACACCACAATTCAAGTAGAACATACTTTTTTTTTTTTTTTTTTACATTATACTTCTTTTATAGATGAGAAAAAGCAAAGCACAGAGAGGCCAAGTGACTTGGCCAGACTCCCTCTGCTATCGAGCAGTAAACTTGGAATTCAAATGAAGGCAAATTGACCAGGCCTGTGTCCTGAGAGCCATTCCCTGATGCCCCTGGAAATGGTGCAAGGGGGCAGAGCCACGGCAGATGTGTGGTGGCTGGGCAGGGCCCAGGAGGCTGTGCTACTGACCCCTCCACAGCCTGGGGCTATGGTTAGGCCACCCAGATAGCACTCACCTGCCGATAGATTTTGCCCTTCTCCAGGCGGGTGATGCGGTCCCAGTGCAGGGAGCCCTTCTCATCAAGTTTTCTGAAAGGCCTGGAGGCAGAGGGGTAAAGGGCTTGGATTCCAGTCTAGGGCAGGACCAGAGGCAGGCACCTCCTCAGTCTGCAAAGGCCACCTGCTCACATGGGCTGGGTGCTGACAAGGGGGTGTCCCCACCCCAAGCACACAGGGTGGTGAGCAAAGGCCAGTGCCCGCTCCCCACCCTCATCACCCCTGCTAGGCCCATACTTGCGCCGGTCAGTAAAGAAGCTGGGTTTGTCTGCCTGGACGATGACCACATCAAAGAGCTGGCGCCAGTCAGGACCCACCATGTGCCGCATCCCCTTGTCCCTGGGCAGAAGTGGAACAGGCAGCAGGTGGGCTGAGGCAGGCCCCTCCTTGGGCCCTACCCCATTCCCCCCCGGACCCCCCCCCCTCCCCACCGCAGGCTGCTCACACGAAGCTGAAAGGACTGTTGGTGATGAGGAAGAGCTGCTTCCCATGGGCCACCAGGCGGCTCAAGACGGCGAAGGTCTCGTCCCCTCTCAGGATGTACTTCTCTAGCAGGGAGATGGGTCTGTGAGGGCCAGCCCGGCCCCCTGCCCAGAAAGCCGCAGCAGGGCTACTGTCTACCCTTACCCATATCCTGTTCGATCCACTGGTACATGAGGCCCTTCACGTGCACATCTCGAATGGCATCCTGGGGGTAGGAGAAGGACTGTGAGGGTGCAGTGGGGCCAAGAAGGCCTGCCCCGCTGTGGCTGACTTGATCTTCCCTGCCACCCCGAGAGGCAGGCCCAATGTCCTCACTGTCACATCCTTGTAGAGGTGTGCCTGGTCAAACTCCAGGCCGTGACTCAGGAAGTGGTCCACCACGCAGGACAGCAGTGCCATTTCCGGCAGTGAGAAGATGTCCATGAACTGCTTGATGGAGGGACCCTGTGGAGGGAGCAGCCACCTCAGCAGCCCCTCTATCCCTACTGCCCCTCGCCCTGGAGACCAGTGTCCCTTGGGACACTGGTAGAGGGAAACTACCTGCTGGGTGAGCCAGCCCACCAGGGTGAGGGCACCCACAGCGAGATCACTGAGCTGCCTGCCCCGGCCAGTGGCAGTGTTAGACGGAGCAAGTACCTTGCCGTAGAAGCCACTCATCTGGTACAGTGGGATGTGCTGGGTGCCCCCATATAGGTCTATCACCTCCTCATCAGGCACAGGCTGGAGGCCCCTGGGTGGATGCACAGACATCATGAGTCTGAAGTGGTCCTGAGCTGAGGCCACGGTGTAAGATGCAGGTTGAGGGGGTGGGGGGACAGCAGGGTCAGGCAGGGCGGTCTGCACTGACCTGTAGGCCGTCCCCAGCTGCACATAATGGAAGGCATCAATCTTCATCAGAAGGCTCTGGGAGCACCAGGGGAATGGGATGGGTGGTAAGAAAGGGGCTTGCATTCATCCAAGCCAGCCTCTTCCAGTCCCTGTGCTGAAGCCCCAGGTGGAAGGTACCAAGGGGATTAAGTGCCCGTGAAGCTACAGCTGTGAGGCCAGGGGTAGCCCCTTATAGAGGATGGGGGCTAAGGAAGTAGTGCTGATGCACATCCAGTCAGGAGGGGCCCCGCGGAGAACATGGCCTAGCCACTCACCTTCTGAATGTCATAGTGGAGGCCTCGGATGGCAAAGCTGGGGTCGTAGTCATATTTCCGGATCCCCTCTGGGTACTGTCGGGGGGGGGAAGTGCGCCACGCCTGAGCCAGTGGCAATGCCAGACCTCTGGCTGGGCAGCTACCTCAGGGGACCTCCGTGACTCAGCCTGAGGTTCCCCTGGGGCCTGGGCCATCTACCCGGCCAGCCTCACCTTGTAGTGCTCAATCAGGATGTCGCGGGCGGCACTGAAGATCTCAGGGTGCAGCGCATCTGCGTACTGGGCCAGTGTGTAGTCGTAGTCGAAGCCATAGACTTCGACATCACGCAGGCTGATCTCGTTGTTGGCATAGATGGCTGCTGGGTTCAGGAGACTGCAGACCTCGGGGGGCAGGAGGTCTGGAGGGAGGAGATGCAGGTATGATGAGATGAACACGGAAGCAGCAAATGGTCACCGAGCACTTTCCAGGTGCCCAGCTCTGGGAGCCTCATGAAACCACCCAAGATGGGCAATCTTAGCCCGAGGCTGCATATGGTCAAACTGAGGCTTAGAAATGCCACTTGCCCAGGGTCACGTGGTTGGGGTAAGGCAGAGCTGGCAATGGGACAAGACCACGGCTGGGTCTCCCACCTCTGGGTCTTGGGTTACACCCCTGCCTGCAGCCCACCAGGTGAACTGAGCCCACGTCCCCTCCAGGCTCTCATAAGCCCCACTGGACCCATGGCTATGCTTGGGCCCTTTCCACCCTGCCTGAAGCTCAGGCTGGGACTGAGGAACATTATAGGAGTTGGGGGAGGGGGGAGTATGGGGTAGCTCTTCTGTCGCTCATTTTCCCGGGTCTGAGCACCTGCCACGGCCTGTGGAGCGAGGCCCCTCTAATCGGATTTCAGCGGCCCGCCAGTCCACGTAATGACATTTGCTGCTTCTGGCCAGGGAACATTGCTAATTACGACAGGCAGGATGTGTGATGTTGGGCTGCGGGGCAGTACCCAGGTTGCTCCCTTCTGGGGATGTGGCCATGGCCACCCCAAGTCCCTGGCTGCTATGGTCAGGTTGAGTGGGACACCGTGCAGAGTAGGCTCTAGGGTCCTAGGGAGGCAGAGGAGGATGAGGGGGTCCCAGGCTTATCTGCCTCAGTTTCCCCATCTGTACAGTAGGGGAGTTGAATGGGGAAAGGGCCTGAGCTTTGAGGTCAGAGAGACCAAGCCAAATACCCCCTCTTACAACTGGCACCTCAGAAAAGTTACCTCACATTTTGTACCTCAGATTCCCTATTTCTCAAGGCGGAATCAAAATCATGCCAACCTACAGAACTATGGAGAGGTCATGTTGAATGTGCTCTGTGCAGCATTCCTGCTCTGCACCCGGCAAACGTAGGATTAAATGAACCACGGGCCTCTGAAGCCTGTCACCTCCCTGTCCCGGATCTCCCTGCATCACTCGAGGAGTAGGGGCTGCGGGAGAGGGGACCAGGTGGGATTAGGTGCACAGGACACCGCCCTGCAGGGGCTCCAGGTGGCCCCATTCCTGAGACCACTAGCTTGTGGCTAAGGCCCGCACCCACAGCCCAAGCCTCCACAGAATTCCTGTCTCAGCCACAACAAGGCACAATCCTGAAGCAGAAACCCTCAGCCACACAGCTGCCCGTGCACAGAGGCAAACACCGATGAGCTCCCACGCTCTGAGCATTTGCCTTGGAGGCCCCTTTGGAACACGGGTTCCACCCTACCCCCTTTCCTTTGGAGCAAAGTGCAGGGTATGGGTGGGGGAACAAGTGTAGCTGGTTCCTCTAGGGGCCCCAGGCCAACGTAAGCCTGGCACAGAGCAGCTGTTTCGCAGACTCGTGGGTGCAGACAGAACACTCCTCACTTGGATGCACGTGAGACTCAGCTGCCTTCAGCTCTCTAGGGAACTGCTTGTGAGATGCCCCTCTGATGTCACTAGGCCTCTGATGTCACTGGGCCTTGCTCTCCCCACGGTCCTGAGTTCCTGGGCACCAAGTCCAGTAGCCCCCCAGGGCTACTGGGGGGAGGGGAGGGATCTGCTTGGCAGCGTAGCCCCTTGTTGCCGGCAGAGTTCTAGCCAAGACCAGGCTTCCGCCTCTGTCCTTGAAAATGTTCCCAGGATGGACAATCCTCTGAGGAACAAAGCAGGATGGGGAAGCAGCCCACGGGGTCTGCCCTCCTGACGTGATTTCTGGACGGAGGAAAGCACAGCTCTGGGGGCCACAAGGTCCACTCCTTTCCATGGGAGTATGGTGGCGCACAGGGCCAGGTGAGGAGGATGTACTCCTCACCTGCACTGGCCTCCCAAGTTCACTGGGCTCACTGTGCAGACCTCACCCTCCTTTCCTCTTCTCAGTTCCCAGTTCCCACCCCTGCCCCAGGCTCCAGGGCCAACTCTTCCCCACGGCAGCTGTAAGACTCACTGTGGGTGCCTTCCTCCCAGCTGTTGCTGGGTGCACTTGCTGGGTGCCTTAGAGGCTCATCCTGTTCAAGCCTTACTCCAGTCCTGTGAAGTGGTCCTACTTATTCATCCATCATCCAGAGGAAGAAATGGGCTCAGGAAGGTGAAGTCACTTGCTCTAAACCATCCAGCGGTAGGCAATGCAGTTGAGATTAAAATTTGGGTCACTCTACTTGCCTTAACCACTCTGCCCCTAGGCCTAGCCTTTCAGTGTCCCCATGCTGGCAGGGAGGCACTGGGCTGGGGCCTGGCTCCTGGGCAAAGTTTTGCCCACAGGCATTAGCCCAAGGCATACCTCAATGCCCAGAATGTCCCCCAGAAAACCCAGTCAAGAGGGATGAGTTAGGACTCAGGGGTGCCAGTCTGGCTCATCCTAGCATCTTGGAAATGATGCTTTCACATCAAGAGGAGCTTGGGTGGCTCTGTGACTATCTTAAGATCCAGGTGAGCCAGGTGTGACAAAGCCCAGCAGGCCTTCCTGTGTTCTCTCCCACACCTACAAGGCAGGCTCCTCAGGTTGCTCTACAGAAGGTCTTCTCCAGACCCAGAGCAAACACAAATCCTTAACAGCATCCCAGGCCTGTCCTGTCCACTGTAGGGGGGGGGGGTGGGGGGGGTGGAGGTGGGAGGGGCGGGGTCCTGACAGAGGTCCAAGGGCTTCAGAACCACAATTCCTCACTATTCTGCCTTGGACTTCTCAGGTGAGTCCTGTCCAGCTCTCCACACAGCTAGAGTGGAGGCTCTAATCATCCGGAATCTTCCAGACAGGGCCACTTTGTCTTACCAATGAAAGCCGCATCACCCTTGGGGGCTCCTCTAGAAGCTCCCCTGCCCTTTCCAGGCCTGGTTCCTTCTGTGTCTCCACCACAGCCCTGTGTTGTGGGTTTGTGTTTTACACTGTAGACTCTGAGGGTCCAGGAGGGTTGAGGCCTGCTGAACGCCACCCTGCTGGTCAGTGATAGGGGTTAAGCCCAAACCACATATGCCTGCCGCAGAAGAGAGAAGAGCCCCAGGGCGGGTGTGGGGCAGGGGGTGGGGACCAATATCAGGCACTCTCAGATCTCTGGCCTCATCAGGGCATCCCAGCCTCTCATCCTATCCCTGTCTGGAAGATTCCAGATGATTAGAGCCTCCACTCTAGCTGTGTGGAGAGCTGGACAGGACTCACCTGAGAAGCCCAAGGCAGAATAGTGGTTCTGAAGGCCTTGGACCTCTGTCAGGACCCCGCCCCCCCCCTCCCCCCCCCCCCCCCCCTTCAGTGGACAGGACAGGCCTGGGATGCTGTTAAGGATTTGTGTTTGCTCTGGGTCTGGAGAAGACCTTCTGTAGGGCAACCTGAGGAGCCTGCCTTGTAGGTGTGGGAGAGAACACAGGAAGCCTAGCCTCTCTAGGGGGAGGCCGCAGGTTCATCAGCCCATTTTGCAGTGTCCCGGCCAAGGATGAAGCCACCCTTGTGGACTCCAGGGCCCTGGGGTGGCTTGGTCTCGTTTCTCCAACCAACACCTTCCCCTCCTGGGCTGAGAGTGCCCCGGACCTCGGTGGCAATCCAGAGGTGTCTGCAAAGTCTAGTCCGCGTCCGCTTAGGTTGGGCAGCGCCGCCGGCCGGCTTTGTCCCTGGAGCTCCCGTCCCAACTAACGGCCGCTAAGAGAACAAGGGGTAGGGGCATTTCCGCCGCAGCATCCCGGCAGACGGGGTCGCCAGGAAAGACGGTGGGGGCTCCGCATTCCGGAGGCCGCTTCGGGAACCCCGAGATCCTGCAGACGGAGCCAGGGAACAAAACTCCCGTCGGCCCGTCTGCCTCCGGACGTCGGGGCGTCCCTAGAGGGCCCCGGGACGACCAGTGGGAGCCTCTCCCGAAAAGCTGCTCGGCCTTCAGGCTCCGGGGCCCCGGCGAGCCTCACCAGGGTGCTTTCCCCGAAGAGCGGCGCCCGGGCCGGCTCGGGACCGCTGGTCTGTCCGTCGCCTGGGCGCGCGCCGGCCGCCGCGCGGATACACCCCCGGCGCCCATCCCACTCCGGCTCACCCACCGTGCACCAATCTCCGCATGTCCTGGTAACGAGCCCACAGGTGCGCGCTGAGCTCGGCGCCGCCGGCGGGCGCCGGGGCG